>NC_081184.1:11970315-12270315 GCF_029867415.1 Vicia villosa | reverse complement strand
ATTATTTGGCACACAGTGGCTCACCACAGGATAGTTCTACGGTTTTTTGAAAAGGTTCTAGACGCGGTTCTCAGAGTTACAAGCTCTTTTTGAAAACTCAGTCATCTAGTAAATAACTTACCATCCAACTGTGTTTTCAAACAAAGCCTATTCTGAGTGTGGTTTTCGCACATACCCACAGTAATAGTTACGTTACGCAAGTTGGGTGCGAAACCACCATTTCCTAAAAAGTCATGGTTTAGGGTTTTTCTAAAGGTCCCTAGAGTTAACGATCCAAATTGAAAACATCATCGCTCGAGTAAATAACTTACTCAACCAAAGACATCTTCTCAAAGGACCTACTCTAGGCGGGGTATTAGTATCTCCCACTTGACACTACGTCAAGTAAGTTTAATACTAAACCACCATCTTATCTTATGTATTTCTTGAGCTCGGGTGTAGAGCTTTGTCCATAAAGTGCCAACAATAGAAAGATTCCAACCATAATGATGAGAAATCAAACAATGATATAATAAAGGCAATAAAGAAGCAAGTAAATAAATGAAAACAAAATCACAAAAAAAACTAAATTAGGGTTGACTCTCTTGGAAGTCCCCAGCAGAGTCGCCAGCTGTCGCGGGTCAAAAAATCATCGCCACGAAATTGTATCGAACAGAGTCGCCACCAAATTTTATTTATTCCAATGGGAAAGGGAAAATATTGATAAAACCCACAAATTAAATGTAATGGACAAAGATGGTCTTCGCAACCAAATTTGGGTTCGGGAGTCGGTTAAGTAAGGGGAAGGTATTAGCACCCCTTACTTCCATCGTACTCGATGGGACCCATTTAGTTAATCTTGTGATCGATTGTTAGCTTATTATCTACTTGCGCTATTTATTAGGTTGGAAAGAAGAAAGAAACAAAAAAAAAGTTTTTTATTATTGTGCTCGCCAAGACATTTGTATCTTGTGCCTACGTATTCCCTAGTGCAATGGGAAAGTCAGAGCAATCGTAGTTCGGGGCTACGAAATTATATATTTTTTATTTAGTGTGCTCGTCAAGACAATTGAGTCTTGTGCCTACATATCTTCAATGGAAGAATCAGAGCGAATGTAGTTCGGAAGAACTACGAATTTGTTGGTAGATTCTACGGGTCTAATCGCACTTGGGCGGGAAGACGAGTTTTTGAATGTGGTTCGCACTTGGGCGAGGTCTGCACTTGGGCGAAGAGAAGATGAGTTTGAAATAGGTGTTTTATGAAAAATTGGAATTCGAGTACGTAAACAATGGCTTAACGGCCATCGCCTAGAATACTTGAAAGAGCATTTGCTAAATTGAGCGTAATGAAGTTTTTAATGGAATATAAGCATTCAAACAAAAGCTTAACGGCCATCGTCTAAATGCTTTAGAGCAACTTGTACAAGTACGTACAACCCCCTCTTGATTAATCCATTATAAACCGAAATTGATTTGATAAAAAACGTTTTGTAGAAAAAGGTGAGACAAATAGAATTTTAAGGATCTTTAATGGAATCAAAGCATTCAAACAAAAGCTTAACGGCCATCGTCGAAATGCTTTAGAGCAACTTGTACAAGTACGTACAACCCCCTCTTTTCATCCATTATTGACAAAATTCTATTCGATTATTAAAACATTTTTGAAGTTTTTTTTTTGTGAAAGGTATTTGGTGTTGACCAAGGTTTATTGAAAATTATTTGAAGTGTACTCGACATTGGATCGAGAAGTTTATTTGAATGAATTGTTGTTTTTTTTTTGGTTTTAAATTTATAAAAAAAAAACTAAACTATAACCAAAATTAAATTAAGATGGGGTGTGAATAGGTTATGATATTGAGCTGGGTTATTATTTTGGCCTTAAGGCCCAAACCGAAATTGAAAAGAGAGTTGGGAAAACCCTAGAGGTAATGCACCGGTCTCCCACTCCCATTGACATTAATGTTTTTGTTTTATTTTCAGAAAATAATAATAATAAAAAAAAGAATTGAAAGGATCAAATCCTCTCTCTCACGTTTTTATTCTCGCTTGCGATTCATCTCTGCAAACAACATCAACGAAATCTCATCTCTCTGATCTCAGCCTCTCAATTTAGTTCGCGATCTCAGCCTTTCTCTCTCACGGCTCTCTACTTCCCTATTCATCTCTCGCAGCTCTCTCGATTTCAGAAAGAAAAATTTGAAAAGCAAAACATGGAGCTCTCTTTCGATCGCTCTCTACTCTCTCTTTCTTTCGATTCTGTTTGTGGCTATGGCTCAAGAAGAACAACAAACAAAACCCGATCCCCGACAATCCCTAAACCCTAATTCATTACTTCAGATGATTATAAGTTACATTGGTGAAATAAAAATGACATGAAATCGAAAATAAACAACAAAAATGAAGAGGCCGACAAATCGAAACCCAGGTACCTCGAATCTCTTGCCTTTCGTCACTTCGAATTCTTCTCCTCCGTCTATTTCGGCTTCCGTTTTGCGATTTGCTTTTGGAAACGCGTTGTTACGTTTGTACTTCAGATGTTGTTTCGGTTTGTGTGATGCAAGTTGTGTAGTCTATGTGTTGTGCTTTAGTTTTCTGAAGTGAGGGTATTGAGGTGAGGCTTGATGTGAGGTGTATGCGTCTTCTCTGTGTTGCTGCTGGAATTGTTGTTGTATATGCTGCGGTTGTTGTTATCACTGTGTTGTATGAAGTTGTGGTTGGTGTTTGTTGATGCAGGTATGCTGTGAAGATCTGTGAGGAGGTTGGTTATAGAGTGAGGTTTCTGAGTGTGCGTGAAAATGGTGAGATTTACAATAAGGTTTTGGATCTGCTGAAGGAGAATGTGTATTTGAATTTGAGGTTGACAAAGTGTGTGTGGGGTTAGAACCGTGAGAGATATTTGAGTAATGTTATCAGCATTTCTTTGGCAGAGTTTGGTTTTGAGAGGCAGTTGATGAGGAATTTAGCAGAGGTTCTTTCTCCTTTTTCTTTTCCTTTTCTTCTCTGGTTCTGTTTCTATGGCTTGTTTATATAGAAGGAAATTAGGGTTTTGGTGAGAATTTGGGGGGAAAACTGAAGAGTTTTTGAACACTTGTGGTAAACTGTTTCAATGATTTTTGATGCAGGTTTGTTGTGGCTATTTTGGTGAAATACTTGGACCATTGGGACAGCTATGGTGCAGGGTTTTGGCTTGGTATAGCAGAGTGGTGAAGAGGTGGAGCAGCAACTGCAGTTTTTGGACTATTTGGTTTGTTGGTACAGGGCTGAAGATGCTTCAACATCACTTGTTATTTTTTATTTTGATTTATACAGTGACTGTAAAATGTAATTAATAAAAATTCTTTTTTTTTTTGTATTTTTGCTCCTAAGTTTACAAGATGATGATGATGATGAGTGCTACTGTTTTAGAAATGCAAACAAATGGATTTTTGATATTTAGTGTGAACATGCATTTTAAATAAATCCTACTATATCTTATTATTTAATTAATCAGAAATTATTTAACAATTCAAAATGTTATTTTTAATTACCAACTAATTAATTTAGAAAAAATGATGAAAGATGCTAATTTTAATGAAAATATGCAAAACTTAAAATGATTTACTAATTGAAATGATGAGAAACTAATTGCAAATTTCATGCTAATTTGAAATTTAAAATGTAATGTGCATAGTCGAAACTTATTTCGGATGCAATTGAATTGATCGATGCTAATGCAAATGAATCAGATGAAAAAAACCTAGGTCAAAATTTAGGGTCCTACAGTATCATTCAAGGTACTCATTTATCGCTTTCTATAGCATAACATGTTTAGGAAACTTTTCATTTGTACAATTACCATACAATTCATTCTTTTGCATTACTTGCTTATTGATTGAATCACTTTAGTTCCCAAACCATAAATGTGAGGAAGCTTTCCATTATTCATATATGCTGGAGGCCACAATCTTTGTTTTAACTGGATTTTATTATGCTTAATCTTTTGTTTATGTTGATTTTATGAAAGCATGAAAAGGATCAAGGCATTTTGTTTCATTTTGAGCACAACTACCAAAACCAAATAGTCAATTCACCTTGTGAGTGTGTGATCATTTGTTAACCCTTTTGAGCCTTTTTGTCAATGTCCATGTTGTTTTTGCTAAATGCTTATCTTTGAGTGTTTAGTTCTCATTTTTGCATGGATGATTGATTCTTTGTTTTCTTGAACCCTCAACCATGATTTTTGTTATGAATTTTTACCTTGCCTTAGAAAGTAGGGAGTATTCACATGATGGTGTGGTTGAATTCAAGTTGGGGAGAGAAATGGTTGCTACTTATTTGGTTGTTTCTATGAGGTTGAAAAGAAAGAAAAAAAAAAGAAAAGAAAAAAATGTGAAAAGAAAAGAAAAGAAGAAAAAAAAGAGAAAAAGTTTTGAAAAAGAAAAAGGAAACAGAAGTGAATAATTGTGCTAATAAGTATTGTGATTGGTTTGAGAAACTTGTGGTTATGGAAGAAGTTTGATCGAGATTTTGTTGTTTGAATCTTTGGTGGATTAATCACTCCCTTAGGTTTAGGCAAGTTTTTGTTTCGATTAGCCTTAGGACATATCCCTTGTTTGTTAACCAAGCCACATTACAACTTTGAAAAGTCCTTGTGATTCTTGCTTTTGTATCTTCAATGTGATTTTTGGATGAATGCATAATTTAATCTTTTGTTTGCAAGATTGTTGGATGAGTGTTAAAAGTCCTTCACCTTTGTGTGTTCTTCATCCATTGATGAATTTTTGCTAGGTGTGATTCATGAGATAGCATGTATTGGTTTAGAATGTTTTGCATGATTTTTGTACTTAGGATTCGTTTCGTTTACATGTTGTCGTTGTAGGATAGTGGTAAGTATTTACTTTGTTTATACGTTTTTGTATTGAGCCATACATTTGTTTTTGGTTTTCAAAACTTGTTGATTCACAATTCTTTGGTTTATTACTTTTGATTCTTTGATTTATTTGACATTGTTTGAGGACAAACAAAGTTTCAGGTTGGGGAGAGTTTGATAAGTGCCATAATGTACTTATTTTGTGTATGTAAATAGTGGCACTTATCGATACTTTTGTTAATACTGTTTGAATAATTCTCCGTTTTGTGTATAAATACGTATACTTTGTGAATAGTTGTATTTTCATATACTTTTATACCATTTGATAGTTTTTCCTTTGTTTTTATAGGTATTCATGCTTATTGGAGCCTTGAGGAATAAAGTGTCAAAGGCACGGCTTCGATTTCGCAATTTCGGTGAAAGCCCGCTTAGCCACCATCAAGCGGACTTCCAAAGACTCAAAATAAGGATGACCAAAATCATCATTTTGGTTTCCACTCATTCATTATTGGATAGAGCATTGAATAAGTTTTCCAACGCTTCGAACCGGGCGCAATTCGGAGTTACGGTTCTCGAGTTATGGCGAAAACAAAATCTGATTTTTAGCAGACTCCGCTAAGCGGACTCTGTTCCGCTCAGCGGACCTGCGGATTTTCAGACTTGTTAAAAAGGGGAAAAATCACATTTTTAGGTAATGGGTTGGGTATTTTTGAGTCCCAACACCATCAACTTCATTCTTAGAGTAGAATTGGCTTAGAAAACAACTTCGGAGGTTGCATAAGGATGATCGGGGGTGGATTGAGCGTCGAACGGAGCTGAAAAACCGGGAGATCTTTGGTTCATTTCTCTTCTTCTTTGTGTATTTCTCTTTGGTTGGGTTTTGTTTGTATATTTACTTGAATCTTATGTATATTTACCGATTATAATGTTATGTTTAACTTGCTTTACAAATCTGTGTTGATATTATTCTGAATTTTTGCTCTATGCTGGGGATTTGGGTTGCTTTAGAGATAAACTTCTTGAATCCTTATCTAGGATGATAATCTGTTGGCTCTGAACTCTAGAGATAGATTTAGAGCTAGCATTCACTGTTTGTATCTGTACGTAATGCTTTCGTGTTTGAGCGGCGCGCGAGAGATCGCCGACGCGAGAATACGGATGTTCTCGCGACTTCGCGTTAGAGATAACCTTAGTTGTGAGATGATCTCGTTTGTGCTCCAGAGATGGACGCTTATGTGAGAGATACGTGATGACATAGATGAGTATAGTAGGTTGAGTATAATGGGTTGGTAAGTGTATGTTTGTGAAGAGTGAATATATTTACATTCCTGATAAGTTATTTCTCTTATAAGAATGTGTTTATTCTTTTCCTGTCTATATCTTTGTTTACTTTTTTCTCATTCAAACCCAAGCTCGAAACCGTAGAAACTGTTGAATGGCATCTCTCCATCTCTGAGGACGATAAATCCCGGATCAATATTTCCAAATCTTTTGTTGTTGCTTGCCCTATACTGCATTCAACAGGGAGTACGGATACAACATTGCAATTCAAGTTTATAGATGACACTCCATCAGAATCAAAATCATTTGTCATTCTATCCTCTTCTTTCCAGGAATTTGAACGCATATTTTCTTCTTCATCCAAGAGTTTTTCAGCTTCGAATAATCTGCGTTCCACCGGAGGTTTGTTTGACTTTGCCCCCTGGTATGGGACTTGGTTGCTACTAGATTCTCCAGTTTCTCTTGGCCTGTATTCCTTCTGAGCCTTTTTTATTCTCTGATGCCTTTTCCACTGGGACCGAGACATAGGATTTTTTCCTTTATAATTCTCCAATCGATACGCCTCTCGATTTGATCTTTGAAATTGTTTCCTATATGCCATTGCAGTTCTACCTCCTTGGTCCCAACTTCGCCATTTGTTAGTTCTTGCATCAGCTTGCACCCACCTATCCCTGGGTGCATCTGCGGGGATTTTGAATGTTACCCTTCGAGCTTTGGGGTGTGGGCTATCAGGCCTCTTTGTTGGAGTCCATATGTCAAAATCGTACAGGTTAGGACGCAGCCCCTGAGTTTCTCGACTCATATAGCAGTACACACGTTCGAATGATCGTGCTAGCACTTCATCATAGACTGCCCCACATCTGGGGCACAGAGCAACTTCAGTGTTTCCTTTGTGGCATCTGACCAAAAATCCTACTAAGCTTTCCTCCATCCTTGGGTACAGTTGTAGTAGGGGATTTGACTCTCTTCCTGGGTGTTCCCATCTTTCACGTCGAGCCCTTTCGAAGTTGGCTTCGACCCTTCGATTCAGCATGATCGAACACCTTGGACACATCCATTGTTTACCACCATTTCTCTCATGGCAATTCCAGAGATAGTCTTTGAGGCTCTCAGTTTTTGGAGGAACTTCGATGCCCCCATTTTGCCTCGTCAGCCATGTCTCTAGTTCGCCAAACTCAGACACTGGCCGTCTGGCGCTGACCATGTTAACCGCTGCTGGAGGAACTTCAGAGATTTGGATTTTCTGGAGTTTCATCCTGAGGTCTTCAGTGGCCTCACTGTTTTCTTCCTTCGATGCTTCAGTTATCTCTGTCTTGGAAGATTCTTCAACATCAGTATTGAAGACTATGTCACCATTTAGGCTTTCAGTAGCCTGCTTTCCATTGAACATTGTTTTAGTTTCCACAACTTCGACTTCAGATACCTCTACCATGTTGATATCTTCTACCTCACAGAGGCTAGCATCAGCAATGTTCAGAGGATTAGTATCGACCCTCATGTGACTCTTGGTCTTGTCAGCAAACTTCAACCTTCCATCATTGATAGCATTTTGAATTAGATCCCTGAAAAGAAAACATTGAGAAGTTTTATGGCCTAAAAAACCATGATATTTACAGAAACCTCTTTTCTTCCGTTGTTCTAACGGAGGAATTTTGGAATTTGGAGGTAGTATCATTTGGCCATCTTTTACCAGTAAATTAAATATTTCATCACACTTGGTAACATCGAATGTATAAGTTTTCTTAGGGAACCTATCATTCTTATCGTTTTCTACTGGGTTTTTTCCATTGGCAGGATTTAGCAATTTGCAGGCATAAGGTGGCGCCTCTTTCAACTCAGCCAAGTCTATTTCGACTTCTTCAGGGCTATACGAGTCATTGAAAGACTCATCATCAGCGTCCTCGACTTCGACGTACGCTACCCTTTCCTTCTTATAACTTTTATTTGCCCTAACCTTTTCTGCCTTCAGACGTTCGACCTTTCGAACCCTGTCTGCTAATTGGGCCATGTCCCTAAGGTATTGGGTATCTAGTTTCTTTCTTATTGAATAATCTAGACCACCCGCAGCCATCTCGACAAGTTCATGCTCTGGGACTGTTGTAAGACACCTTGATTTCAACAGACGGAACCTATTCAAGTAGTCATCAATTGTTTCTGTGAATTTTCTCTTAACACTGGCCAATTCTTTCAAACTTATCTTAGTTTGGCCCATGTAGAATTGCTCATGGAACAGCCTTTCTAAGTATGCCCACGCATCTATCGAATTTGGTGGCAAAGTAGTAAACCAAATGAAGGCATTCTTTGTCAGCGAACTGGGAAAATATTTGATCCTTAAATCCTCGTTTCCCGCTAAGTCTCCTGCTTCTGTCAAATATCTAGCAATATGTTCCACCGTTGACTCATTAGTTTCGCCTGAAAATTTTGTAAATTTGGGTACCTTAGTGCCCCTGGGCAATTCTGCCTGCATGATATAATCTGATATAGGGGATGTGTAATTTGGACGTCTAAGTCCAGTACTAAGGCCATTATTTGCCATAACCCTTTCTATCATGGCAGTTAAGTTATTTTCTGTAGCCAGATTTTCTCTTTTGACTCTTTGGACAATCTCATCTGGGTGTTCGTCCCTACCCACAACCCTTAATCTGGGTCGTTCTTCCTCTGTTTCCTGTCGAAAGGGGACGGTTCTTTGATTTGAAGCCTCTAGGTTAATTACTGGAGTTCCTTCGATCGACTCTGTTCTTCGTGAGGGGCCTACATCCCTAGTGGCTGTCCTAGATAACGGAACTATATCTTGCACACGTTCCAAAATGGGCCTCTCTTCTTGATTCGAGGGCTGTTTATCTTTCCTTCTAGGTGGTGTTACTCCCATGAACTCTGCCATTCGATTCATTTGAGATGATATCTTTTGGAAAATCTCCACGTTTTCTCTATTTGTAGTAGTAACATTTTCCATTAGTGGGCTTAAAACTGAAGTCAATTCTCTGGCCAAAACCCCTGTCATATCATGGTTGCTTGCATCCATTTCTTGTCGAAATGCTGCTTGGTTATTTGTGGTAAAGTGGGGCACCTGGGTAGAAAAACTAGTGTTGCGTGCACTTCGACCCACTGAACTAACATTCGGTGAAAATGTCGCATTGTTAGTTGGGGCATATATAGGTCCTGCCCCTCGTACGGCTGTTCCATATTGGTATGGAATTCCATATGAATTATTTGGTCTCCATTCGAAAGCAGAATTCGTGCCTTGACCAAACAAATTGTTTGCAGCATTTGTCGAGGAAAACAGTACGTCCTCTGCACTTGTGGATGAGGGTGCGGTTGTCGACACTGAAACTGGTATAGTCCCTGAGGGTCCTGTATTATTTTCAGGCATAGCCTGGGAATTATCTGCAGGTCTCGATCCATTTGGACCCGTTGCATCCCGTGTTCCTTGAGTGGAAGTCGAATTAGCCGCTCCTGATCCTGAACCTTGTGGGGGATCTTGATCACCCCCTGTACTGGCCGTAACGACCATTTTCTTGTTGTACCTTCGTTTGGGAATCGGTTGTGCACTGTTCTTTAATTTACCGTTCCTAAGGTTCATACAAGGTCTTGATATTATCTAGACAAAAATAAAGCAATTGATTAAAACAATCCGCTTGACACTGTCCCATTGGGCGTGCCAATTTGTTTACGGTGATTTCCGGTAAACAACCGCTAGTCTTCCAAACTATAATAAATATGATTTGGTTACTCGCAGGATCGACTAGATTGATCCTAGGACACATAGTCAAAAAGATTGTTATCAATGTTCGTTCGAACCATATTCATGATTCGTCTTCGTCAATAAACGTTGTTCGATTAGAGAACAAGTAATCTTGATAATCACTTCGTTATATGTAAGTATGATTTCAATAAAAAGATAAGTAACATAACATATGAAACTAAAAGACTGTTAAAACGTAAAGAATCTTAGAATACAGAAACGTTAAATACTTTGAAAGTAAATAAAATGAAAGTAATTCGAAAGTAAATGACATTAAAGTAAAGATACAGAAATGTAAATGGCAAGAAGTAAATGGAATGCAATAATTCTGAAAGATATTTGAAAGCGAAAGATAATACACATGTATTAAAGTGGTGGTGTCATACGTACATTTTCTCAGCGAACTCTTTCTCTTAACGCTTGATACTCGAGTAAATATGTGAGTGATTTGTACAAAATGAACACACAGAATCCTAACATTAAGACTCCTATTTATACTAGTTTCGACCTTAACGGTCCTATACTAATCTGCTGCCACGTCTCTCATAAGAACTTCCAGCGACGCCATCTGTTACTTGGACAGTTACGAAACCGTCTTCGAATTTCAAATCTTCCCGCCTGAGTCCGTCTTCGACGCGTGGCAGTGTATTAAAAACACTACGAAAACACGCTAAGTAGTAATACTTGAATATATTTTATAAATTTTGTCTAAGTCCCCGAAGACACATACTTTCACTAGCTTTCAGTATTCATTATCTTCATAATGAACTTAGAAATTTTTATTCTCGAAGCATGACCATCAGTAGCCATTTTATTTTTTAAGGGATGGCCATCAGTAACCATCTTTCCTTCGATTTTCCCCTTCTTCGAAGGATAAATATTACAAAACGAAATCTTCAGCTAACACTTATCCGCCTATTTTTTAAGTTAATTTTTATTTATTTTTTTAATTAATTAATAAAAAATCGGCTTAAATGCAGTATTGACCCCCAAATTTCTTAATTAATTAATTTTTCTCCTCATATTTTAATTGCTTAATTTTGGTTCCCGAAGTTATCTAATTGCTTAATTTTGCCCCCCTAAGTTTCAATTGTTTGATTTTGCCCTCTTTTACATTTGATAGTCTCCTAATGACATGTAGACTAATTTTTTTTTTGTTTTGTTTTTTATTTATTTTAATTTTCTTCTTTATAATTCTATTTTTCTTCTCTTTTTAATAGTTAGTTTTGAATGTAATATTTTAAAAATCTTAAATATTTCATTCAACTTAAAACATACAGACAGTGGCATGTAATATCCCTTATAAAAAAATTAAAATTCTATATGACTAAAGAGTTGGAGTTGTTTTTAATTAGATTTCTCACTTATTTTTTAGAACAATTTTTTATAAGTATCCTTTTAAGAAATTTTATTTAAAAAAATATTGCATATATTCATAAGTAAATGTATAAAATAAAACCATCAAGAACTAAAATTACTAAAATTAACTAAAAAAAGCAGGTTTAAGGCAGGACGAGCTGGACAGATAGACGGGACGAGCTTTCGCAAATGGCGAACTTTGGTGGGGCGAACTTTGGCGACGGTGGATCCAAAATTCCAACTCAATCCGCCATTTTTTGGCAGGTGTGATGGCCGGTGCGACGGAACACGACCCATTTTGTCACCCCTACTTTCCATGTTATCAAACACTTTATATGTTGGCATAGAATAAATTATATGCCAATCACACCCATTCAAAAATATTTGTGAAATCCCACCCATTCAAAATGTGAGGGCAATCATACACATTCAAACATAAACCAGAAAAAATAAATCAGTCCAAAAGATAAATTAAACATGAACCTTAGAGTTAATACATATTATCTGTATAAAAATAAAACATAAATCAATGCGAGCGAGAGATGCGTAAAACCTCAAGTAAATCAGCATAATGTGGGTCATCCTCGTCAGCATCAGGCTGTCGGTGAAAACGATGAATCAAGGTGGAAACACGAGACCAACTCATATCAGATGGTACTACTTTGTAAACAGGAATTGGAACCTCTCTACGCGCTTCACGTGGGTGCGACACCAATCGAGGATGTGACACGCTATAATATCACTCTATGTATCCATCTACAGTCTTGAATGGAACAATGGCTACTGTTGTCAAATGGATCGCCTCCACGATGCTCTGGTTGTAACCAATCCCCTCAACAACAATATCATCATTAGTCATCATATCAGTTGGAGGTGGGGCTGAAATATACTACTTGTATCCAAACCGACGTATACATCTGTTAGGCAAGTATGAGACATGTGTATTACCCCAAACTAGAAACCCCTTGTACAGATATATCTAATCAAAGAGGCACCACTCTCTATGATCCTTGAATGGGCACCATATGACGTCTGTAGGTGTCAGCGATTATTCTATCCAACTTCAGGGCTCCTTGCTTGTACAACTATCTCATAGCCCTAGGAAGTCCGTTATTATCATATGGATTCCAATTCTCTCTTCTCTTTTCAACTGTCAGAAAGTACTTGTGAATCCAACACTGTTACAAAATTAACACCATGAGATAGTAGTACAAGCAAGGAAAATACATAAACTAAAATACAATAAATCACATGTAGTAAAGTAGGATATCCACCAAGATACTTGCAATTGTACATGGATGCATCTCCAAGATATATGTAGAGGGTGACCAAAGTAGAGACTCCCCAAGTGTAAGTCCTGAGTCTATCCAAGTCTCTAAATAACAATAGATGTCGTGCCTCGACAAGTGTAAAACTCTTGTCGGCTAAATGGTACAGCCCACAAACAACATCAAGTATGCTCTGGTCGTATATGCCTATCTACTAGTAGCTTGATGCTCCACGAATATGTCGTATAACCACGCCAAATTATAGTAAGCGCCCCTACACTCACGAACATGTCGGTGAGCATCACTCTGGTCCACTCCTAAGTAATTAATAGAAAGCTCAGCTGCAACATCCTCAGGGAGATGATCAGGGCTCCAAAACACACCCCTGACTGGAAAGTGTAGCAGACATGCAACATCATCCAAAGTAATACTCATATCACCAAATGACATGTGAAATGAAGATGTCTCCAGATGTCACCTTTCTACAAATGCAGATACAAGGTTCGGATGTATTTTCGTCAAACTGATTCTCTGTAGAGAAGTTAGACTAAACCTAGAAAGCCAATATTTCATCTCAGGTGTGAGAGCAACAGGAACCATGTCCTTCAAATTCAACCCATGTTCAGCCACTTTCAACTCTTTCTTCGCCCATCTCTCCTGAAAACAAATAAAAATAATCATTATAAAATATATTTAAAAATAAAAAAGTATTTGATATAGAATAAATTTCTTTTACTTACTTCACCGAACCATGCATGTTGAGCAATATGATGCTCGTACCTCACCAGTAGAGATGTATATGTTGGCCCTCCCAAAAATCCAACTGGCGTCTATGGGACGAGTGCAGATGGACCAACATGCTCTACTTCTCTCAACATAGATGCAACGCTGCGTCGTCCTAAAGTGAGACCAGGAATCCTACCGTCTAATCATCGTCTATCCGACACTGTCAAATTAACAAAAAAAAATTAAAAATTAAAAAATAAAAAATAGAAAAAACAAAACAAAAAAAAACAAAAATGAAACACATTTGAAAAGTGTTTCGGTCTCACTGCGCAACAAAACTGGAACAGTTCTTGAAAGGCTTCCGGAATGTAACGCGTGAACCATAAGAAATTTCAAAAGCGTTACAGTATTAGTCTCCACAAACCGAAAGAGTTCAAAAATGTGTTCATGTTTGATCCTTAATAAATCGGATGACTTAATTTGGCTGTTCCGCTATGAAATGCTCTAAACCGGAAGAGTTGGCTTTCGTGTTTTGGTGTGTATTTTTTTGTAAACCGAAAGAGTGGATTTCATTGTTCCTGTTTGAAGTTTTTTTAAGTTCTAAGAGCATTGTTCTGCCTTGAGGTAAAAAGTGAAATTGTGAAAAATATTACTGAGAATATTTTAGTCCAAAAAATTTTCATGTAGGAACATAAGGCTTTAATTGTAACTTGTAAGGGTACGAATTAAAATTTTCAAAAAAGTTAGGTTATAATCAGCAGAGAATATGCAATTCAATGTTGCAATGAAGAGCAAGAGAGCTTGTTGAGAGAGAACACTACCATGTGGTGGTAACCTTTAACTCAAGGAACATTCTCAATATGCAATTCCTGTTTTTCTTGTGGCGATTTGTTTTCCTATTTTAACAAGGATAGTGACATTCTTCCGGATAATTAATCTCATCATCCATTTTGTATGATATGACTGTTATCGTCAAATTTCACCAAACAGGTTTACCTAACAACTAAATTATCACATGGTACATCATATTTAAACATTGATCATACAAAAGTTGTCAAGTTAGCAACACAAAGATACTAGATAGAAATTGCAATTATGATATTCATTACAGGAATATATTGGATTAGCCAAAATGCACAACATAGAGTGTTTATTATATAAGAAAACAAAAAGCAACAAAACATTATTATCTAAATATACAATACTTGGTTTATTTACAAAAGCATTACAATACTTTGTGTTGCTTTTATGGTTTCAGAGGAAGAAACATATTTATACCTAGGTTTTATGATTTTGTCTGCGTTTGATATTTGATTGTGACGCTGTAAATATTTTTTTTACAATTAGTTTTATTTTTTGGTTTTCATTTGTAAATAATCACTGTAAATATCATGCTGCTGTTTGCGTTTGAAATCAGGATAAACTTTGAAAACGAGAATGCAGTGCCGTATTACATATTGGAACGCCGTATGGCCATTAACCCCACATTTATACCTTACGTCGTATGGTCATTAACCCCGCATAGATTAAGGTGTTCAAAACCAAACCAACTTAATTGAAAATTGCAAACCAAATTAAAGTAAATCGAAACTATAAAAAATTGTATTCGGTTCGGTTTTATTTAGGTTATCTTTTAACAAAATCGCATGGTCGATTCAGTTTGCGGTTTATATTTTCAAAACCGAACTAAAGCAAATCAAATCGCATTACGTTAAAATCTAAGTTTTAATTAACCCACATCCAATTCAAACATAAACCTATTATACGTTAGTCTTATGATTACGAATAATTTTTTCATCCGTACACTTATGGTTTTAATTTCAGTCTTCTTAAATCTCTCTTAGCATTATCGCGTCATCTTCGTCACATACATCTTATATCTTCTTATGTAATATCTCCTGTTATATTCTTTCTTTTTCACCTACTCATTTTTATACAAATGTTTCCTCTTTCAACTTCGGTCCAATTATGATGAGTTTTATTGTTATTTAATAGTGTATGAATTATTAATAAAAAGTTATGTTGTCATCTATATGTGTATGTAAGACTCAATAAATATTTGTAAAAAACCGAACCAACCGAACAGAACCAAACCACATTAGCTTGGTTTGGTTTGGTTCAGTTTTTTTTAAAAGTCAACCGAATCAAACCAAACTACGCATCTTTGTCTCTTGCTGTTTGGATGACTTTTATCGTCAAAATTGCTCAAACCGCACCGCGAACACCCCCTACCTTTAAATATTATCAATATACCATGCAAAATTTTCAACATGACTTGTTTAATTATTGTGAAAAAGTATAAAGGAAAATTTTAAGGTGAAGTCATCAAAATAATTTTTTTATGAATTCATAAATTTGACCAATCAAAAAGTAGTATTTACTTAGAATTTTTTAATTTTGACTTAGTCAATGCAACGTAGGATTATATGGTGCACATCATTACTGTATACCTCATAGATCAAAAGTTTTAATCTTTACCTTTATTCTTCATCTTCTACATCTAAATTAGATTCTGATTTTCATTTTCATCTTATACATCCATAAATCTTCATCTTCATTTTCATTTTCATTCCGATTCAAAAAAATATGTTCAAGAACTTTCATGAACTCAAGAACACAAAAATGACAAAATCATGATTCTTAATTGTTTCAAGCAAATGAATACACCAGTAGAACCGGAATTTCACCATGAACATGATTCTATAATTAGTTTTTCATAAAACCTCATAACCAAGCCGAATCGAGTGTGATTGTGTTCGAGTTTCACGCCACTTTTTTGCTTCGATTTGTCAAATTCACGGTTTGTTTCGCAATGTTGAATACATATTTGAAATCGTGGTAAAATTTTGATTCGAAAGGTATATAGTTTGTGAATTAATTTGTTTATTTGATGATTTTCGAATTTTTGTTCAAGAATTCTCATGAACTCAAGAACACAAAAATGGCAAAATCGTGATTTTTAAATGTTTCAAGCAAATGAATACATCATTAAAAACATAATTTTACCACGAACTCGATTCTATAATTAGTTTTTCATAAAACCTCATTACCAAGTCGGGTCAAGCGTGTTTGTGTTCGAGTTTCACACAATTTTTTTCTTCGATTCGTCAAATTCACGACTTGTTTTGAAATATTGAATACATATTTGAAATCGTGGTGAAATTTAAGTTTCAACGGTATATAATTTGTGAATTAGCTAGTTAATTTGGTGATTTTTAATTTTTTTTTTCATGAGATATAATTGAAGATGATGAACACAAGACAATGATTCCAGGTTTTAAATCGGGTTGAAGTGACCCAACTAAAGGTTGAAGATGATGATTAAATTTTGTATTTATAAATAAAAAACTGTTAGATTAATCCAAAGAGTAAAAGTTACGCATCGCTCTTGTAACACTAGATCTATTCCCAAATGACTTTTTTAAAGTTGTCATTTTTACAACTTCACCATAGAAACTCCCAAGTATAAATCATCAAACATACTTATAGATAACAAATTTTACCTAAGTTTGGAAATATATCTCATGTTACGGAAAATAGATTCATGATTTTAAAACATCTTGAATCAAACGGTTGCGATATAATGGACCTTCCAAGGCTTATTATTTGAGAATTTCTTCACCCACCTCCTAACCTTCTTGCCCACCTCTGGTGAATTTACAACATTACCCCTTGTTTCGGAAGTTCATTTCCGAAACGGTACTTTTTTTTTGAAAAAAAGTTGTTTTCGGAAATGAACTTCCGAAAACGTGTTTTTTTTAATATAAAATATTGATTTCGGAGATGCATCTCCGAAATAAAGTTACATTTTCAGAAAATGTGGTGTTTCGGAAGTTCATCTCCGAACGCACCCCCTTGGAAAAATTCGGAAATGAACTTCCGAAATATTCCAAGACCAAATTGGTCTTGGAATGTTTCGGATATACACTTCCGAAATAATTAATAATTATTAAAAAAATTAAAATCAAGGTGAATTAATATAATTAATAGGTATAAAATCAAGGTGAATCAATAAAATGAAAGTGAATCAATAAAATCAAGGTGAATCAAAACATTCTAAACTATTTGAAACTTAAAAATTATTTTACTAACTTATATAAATCAAAAACATTTTAATTCCATAAGTAAATTTTGAATTATATAGAATTAAATATAAAAAATTATCTCATTTTTAATTATGAATCAGAATCTTTTTTTAATTTTTTTAAACTAAATAAAAAAATTATCTCATTTTTAATTATGAATCAGAATAGAAATATATAAATATATAATAATTATTAATTTTGTAAATGAAATATATAAATATATAATATATAAATATATAATAATTAATATATAAATATATAAATATATAAATATATAATAATTATTATAAATTAAAACACTCATTTTTTTAATTTTTATAATTATTATATAAATATATAAATATATTTATAATTAATATATATAATTATTATATAAATATATAAATATATAATAATTTTTATAAATATATAATAATTATTATAATTATTATATAAATATATAAATTAAAACACTCATTTTTAAAATTTTTTTGTAAATACATAATGATAATTATAAATATATAAATAAAAAATTATAACTCATTTTGTAAGTGAAATTATTTTAAATTTTAAAATATGAATCAGAATAGAAATATATAATAATTATTATTCATAACTAATAAATTATATCAAAATATATAATTATTATTATTTATTACTCATAAATATAACAAATTTATTCATATCCTAAAATTAATTTTTGGAATTTTTAGATTTTTTTTGTTTTTTCGGAGATGTATCTCCGAATTAATCAAAATCCCAATTTTGGGATTTTTTCGGAAATGCATTTCCGAAGTCTGAAAAAATTTAGAAAAAAAAATATTTCGGAAATGCATTTCCGAAGCAGGGGTAAAATAGGATTTTCGCTGGGGGTGACCCCCATAGGGAGGTGGGTAAAGAAAAAATCTATTATTTTTATCAAGTAGAACAATGAGATATTCTTTTAACTCCAAAATGTCAAAATATTCCTTCATTTAAAACAGGGTTAAGAGCATCAAGAGTACATGAACCAAATCTTTTGTCGTTAAACTAGTTATCACTAGTTGATTAAAAATAATTTATGTCACTTTCTCTCATTGTATCAAACAAAGAAACAGAATATGACCAAAGAAAAAAAGAGGTTGGATAAAAACATTTATTATAACTAGTCTTGTCTTAATAACTTAAGTGACAATATGCATTAAAGGAGTGTTTGAGAGTACAGATGAATTCTCCTCAATTCTCATGGCGATCTCCGAGTCGATGTCCATAGTTTTGTTGTTGAGAAAACTTGAGTACCACAAAGCTGAAAGTTTAGGTTGTCTCCTCAAAGTTGGATCTTCAAAATCTATGTAATATAAGCCAAAACTTGCTTCATATCCACTTTGTAACTCAAACACATCCAAGAAGGACCATACGAAATAACCTCTTATATCGAGTCCATTCCTGCAATATCGAGTATAATAGAAGAACTAAAGGGATATTGAAAATGAAGATCATGTTGAGATATGAAACACAATAAAACTAGTGATACCTCAACATATCAGGAAGGCTTCCGATGTATTCACGAATATATTCCACCCTTGGTCGGTCGTCTAATGATTTGCTAGGTAATAGTTGACCTGAATAGAAGTTCAAAAACATAACATAGCTTGTGAAGATTTTGATTTTATTGAAAAAGTACTAGTATAGAAAGACTAGGTTTGTTCGACCGATGTTTCTGAAAGATTCATCATACCGTTTTCGTGAATGTAAATTGGAAAATCTCCATAATCATTCTTCAATGTATGAAGCATTCGTTCCAAAATCCAGGGTGTAATTGGAATCTAAACAAACCAATCAGCTAGTAAGTGGAATATATTGAAGCATCAATGCACAAAGAATAAATGGAACCACAATGTTCGTACTCGTCTTTTACCTCTTCTGTTAAAGTTATATTTTCAGGGATCTCTGCGTCAGGAAATAAGATATTAATATATGAAAGTTCCTCAAAATTGGTTATATAATAAAAATTGATGCAGTAAGTAATATAGAAGTAAAAAATATTACGAATAAGCTCCACGGCCATATCTGCTTTGTAATCTCTATTCTTGATCTGCAGGCTACCAGGGCTGTTCTTAACATGAAATGCATAGTAAAAATTGATTCCAATGAAGTCAATCGATCCCTTGACGAGGTTTGTTTCCCTACTGGTGAAGAAAGGAAGCCTCGAGCCAACATTCTTTTTCATGATGGCGGGATAATCTCCGAAAATAAAGGGATTCAGATACCTGTCACAACAAATCAAAGGTAAAATAAGTATAGATAATTCAATATATTGTGAGTCCTATCGTAATTCGGTATGATGACTCTAACACAATTACAATGTAACTTACCACCCTATAAAGAAATCTCGGGCTCTTTTGGTGGCGATTACGTCTTCGCTGGTGTTTGTTAGTGGAAGAAATCCATAAACAAGGATATTAAACCCAATAAATCCTTGTTGCTTGACCTGTAAGTAACATATGTTATATTTCTAAGTAAATGTCATAATTTGTTTCTATAAGCTCTCCGAAATAGTCTTACAAGTACTACTTATATCAGTAGAAAAACTCAAAAACCGATTCATATAGGCCTAAAGTAAAGTTGTGCATGTGCCATAGATTGATGTACCTTGTATTTATTCCGGTAGAGATTTGCGGCTGATGCATGTGCTAATATCATATGATGAGTAACCAAATACGGCTCAGTTGAAGAATTTCCTTTGGAGCAGTTAAATATCGAAGAAGGAGAACACCTTTGAGGCTGTACAGCCCCTACATCATATCCCATCATGGAACACATATTTCCCTCGTTCACTGTCGTCCAATGTTTAACTCTATCTCCAAACTCTCTGAAGCATACATCTGCATATGCTGTGAAGTCTTTTCTACAAGAAACATAAATATGCAAATGTTAAATTTTGAATTCTTATCTAACACAAGACGGTCATGTTATTAGGCATTTGTAGTTTCGGAATCATACATGACTCTTCGATTAATCCATCCTTCGTATTCATCTTCAAGTGCTTGTGGTAAATCCCAATGATTCAATGTAACATGTGGTTGGATACCTATAAATGAAGAGGGAAAAGAAAAATTGTTATTGTTCTGCGATACGTCATTTAGTACAAAATATTGTCAAATAGAGGCTACATAGGCATTATAGCAGTATAGTTGAAGCAGAATTTGAACAAACTACTATCGACAACATTGATTGAACTTTACAAGATAAATTATCTAGTTTGCAGGAGAACCTTGGTTTGTTAGTTCATTGATGAGGTTGTTGTAATACTCCAATCCCTTAGGATTTATCGGCCCTATCCCGTCTGGAATTGAATCAAACGAGATAAACGTCAGAATAACTAAACAAATTCGCAATTGGATGTAAGAACCTATAAATTTATTGATGCTCTAGAAAAGGTTCATTGATTGCAAAATGTTCAAACTAAGCATGTGTCAATTATAGTCATCAGGTTTTGACATTATTTTAGAAATTAATCATCCATTATGATGCTAGAATAATTACTTGTCATACAAGAAACTATCATTTGTAAGTATGTAGCACCAATCGTTCAAAAGATGTGTTGGTTTAAATGTTTTCTAAAATTTTGGTGTCAACATCTCAGCATCGTGTGTCTGTCTGGTATCCGTGTTGTCTTTGTACTTCATTAACGTAGATCATACCTGGAATAAGTCTTGACCATGATATGGAAAATCTATACGCATCTAACCCCATTTTCGCCATGAGTTTGACATCATCCTACAAGAAACGAAAGCATACGTAAACCAGTCTTTTGATATGTCAAAAACTAGAGATGTGCTGTATTCCATATGTACTGACCTTATATTTGTGATATTGATCGCATGCAATGTCACCATTTCCTTGGTATGCCCCTCCTGTAAATTTAATTCAAACAAAGAATGTCATTGCTATTACTGTAACTATGACTATATAACATGATTAACTGCATCAACTTTATGTTGTAAATATTATGAGATTTCTTGGCTAAGCTAATCAATGTTGAGTAAATTTGAGCAAACAAAATGTACCATTTCCACCATGTGCAAAGGTATCCCATATGCTTGGCTTCCTCCCATCTTCATCTGCTGCACCTTCAACCTTCCATATCATCCCAATTCCAAAATACAATAATTGATACCACAAAAAAAAAAGTGTTTTACATATGACCATAGACATTAAACTTTATAAACCAAATCATCAAATCAAAAGTTCCTATGAAACATTTCATCATGTGTCTTTAACATCGTACAAGTCAGACTACCGCACAGAGCACAAAATTTGTCGTTGTTAAATCGTAGGTAAATAGGCCCCATTTGAATAAAAACTTAAAACCATATGAGGATGTGTGGTTAGTGAGAGAAAGAGAGGAGAACCTGATAAGCAGAAGTAGAAGCACCAAACAAGAAGTGAGGAGGGAAATCACTCTTGGTGAAAGCATCAGCAGGTACAGAGAATAGTGCTAGTGCTACCAACAAAACAGCAACAAAGACATGCATCATAGCAAATAGCAAAGGAATGTATCAACATTAGTTACTTAATTAGGACACACATCAAGTAGGTGAGTGAACAATGCTTACATAATTTAATACTATATTATGTCATGTCGGCCAGAAACTTCAGCCTCTACTGATTTCATTTGTCCCTTTATTACATCAATAATAATTTTGTAGTAACGTGAGTTGCTACTTTTTGACTTTTGATTGCTTTCTCCGATTCCAATTATTCAAATTTAAAGGTTTCTAATTCTACTCCCATACGTGTCCTTTGGTTCTGCCGAATGTAGCACAATGGAAGCTATACAAGAGAAGAAAACAATAGTGTAGCTATTGTCATGGAAATAAAATATATATTTTTTCTCTCTCCCTTATACTAATACAACAAAACAGATCTGTTCGAAAATATATATATATATATATATATATATATATATATATATATATATATATATATATATATATATATATATATATATATATATATATATATATATATATATATATATATATATATATATATATATATATTTATCTTTATTATGGAAGTGGTCGTTTATCGGAGAAATTACGCATCAAATTTATAGTTTTTACGAGTTTAGCAAAGATCCTTTGCTTTTCCTCTCATAACTCTATTTGGTTTGTAATCTCTCTTTTTTTGCGGGTTTTTTTTGTTGCCCGCTTTCCGTGTATTCAGGTTTCGAGAACCCTTAGTTCTCGTATTAATTCCATATTGCTTACACACAAAAAAAATAATATCAATTCTTATTTATTTATTCTTTCATTATTAAAAGTGTCTCACGCACTAATATAAATATATATAACTTACTCTTGGAGTAAGAATAATCTCACTTATTTATATATATATGACATATGAGAATATAAGAATAAATCTGAATTCCTTAGATTTTAAAATAAAGGGTGAAAATTATTTGTCATTCTTTTTTTCTCTCTCCAGAAAAAGATATATATATATATATATATATATATATATATATATATATATATATATATATATATATATATATATATATATATATATATATATATATATATATATATATATATATATATATATATATATATATATATATATATATATATATATATATATATATATATATATATATATATATATATATAGTTTTTCAACAGCAAAACCATTTTGTGTCCTATTGTTTGATTATAATAAAAAAAAATCAAATCATCGAATAGACCCTATGAATATATTGTTGAGAGTATATTAACAATTCAACCTAAAGATTAAAAAGTGTCTCACGCACTAATAAATCGGCATCTAAAGTTTTGATTAGATTATTGATCATGTTTTCAAGAATTACATATCGATGATTGGGTTTTCTGGATCGTGGGTAGTTAATTAATTGTTGCAGAGATGAACGACACCAATGACATTCCCAATTCTCTTCCAATCCTTGACAGGAAAAATTGGAACCAACGGAGCAAGCAGATGAAGTCTCTGTTCGTTTTTATGAAACTATTGAAGTGGTCAAAAACGGCGTTCCTGAGGTTGCTCAAAATGCAACCGACGTGCAGAAAACTGCACACAAGAAAGCGAAGAAGAAAGATTGCAAGATTGTGTATTGCATTCAATCGGTGGTAGATTCGGCAAATTTTGATAAGATCTCTTATGATGAATTGGCGAAGGAGGCATGAGATATTCTTGTCTCCAATATATATCTAGAATGCTAAGTTGTGAAACTAAAACACTGATAGTAAAAAAATTTGTCATAAAAACAATAAAATGGGGGTTAATACCTATATTCACCCCTGCCATATGGGCTTGGTTTGAAAAACCCCCTGCCAAAAAAAAGTTCCAAGAATGGCCTCAACAAATTTGAAAAGTTTCATTTTGGCCCCTTTATCAGGCCACATCATCAAAAAGTCTGATGTGGCCATTTTTTTTAATTTTTTATTATTATTTTAATGACGTGGATGGCTTAGTTGGCATTTTTAATATTTTTTATTATAATTTCATGTGGCATTTATTATTATTATTATTTTATTGTTTGATTGTTAAAAAGTTAAAATATGAAAGTTTAAATTTGTCTCCCATGACCAAAGGGTTGCAATGGGCGCCCACCAAGTCAACTGCCTCTGTTGTTTACATTCTGCATCAAATATATATATATATATATATATATATATTACAAAATTTCAATTAAACCCTAAAACTCCTTTCTACTCAATCATCCTCTTCCAGATATTAGTAGGGGTTATTTGATTCTAAATGATGTTCCAGCACAACTACGGATGTTGTGATGCAACCGTTGAAATGGCTATCTTTATTATCCTACAAAATGATTTGGTTACTTTTGATTGGCGCAGAGTGCTCCGCAACAAATTTTGGAGAGTCATGAGTTGCATTCAGTGAGTTTGGAGTACATGAAGGAATGTGGGAGGAACAACATACTTGAGTCCTTGACTGATGTAACTGATGCTAACAATGGATTTGTTGAATGCAAACACTTTCTTCGACTGGAAGATGATGCGGAGATTGTGAGGGGTCGAACTGAGTGGAGACCAAAAGATGTCAACAATTTTAACTTGCTTCTGTTGTTTACACTTGATTTGAAAGAAGATGGTTGAGTATAAAGCGGTTTTAGGGTTTAATTGAAATACTGTAATATATATATATATATATATATATATATATATATATATATATATATATATTTGGTGCAGAATGTAAACAACAGAAGTAGTTGGCTTGGTGGTTGGTAGTTCAGGAGGGTTTTTCAAACCAATCCCATATGGCAGAGGTGAAAACAGATATTAACCCTAAAATTTAAAGAAGCTTGAAAAAGACCTCTATGATGAATTGTAAGAGCAGAATTTTATTTTTGGCTCAAGATTGGTTTTATCTCTTATCATGTAATTGAATATTTATCTTATTTATCTAACATTTTTTTATTTAATATCAGAAATAAATGCATACAATATCTAATATTTGTTCTTCACCAAAGTTCAATAAAACAATGATCCAACATTTGATCTTCGGTGACAGTATGATGAATCAAATTTAAAATTTGTCAAATATTTTTACTTATAAATTAAAACGAAAAACAATGTAAAATAAAACAATTTTGTATAATTGTTTAATAATAAAACAAAGAATATATATATATATATATATATATATATATATATATATATATATATATATATATATCCTCTCGATTATTCTAATAACTAAAAGGTATAATAGCGTCTTTAAATAAAATGATCAAGCAGTTGTTAAACAGTTGTTGGAGATCGAATCCACTATAAGTTTAACTTTTTTTTTCGGTTGAGTTAAAACCAATAGGTAAAGTGGCACACTTTTTATGACGTTTTTCGTTACTTTGACAGTGAAACAGAGGTAACACCTCATATGCAATTGAGGTCAAACATGTGTTTCCTATTAATATGTGGAGTCAAATGACATAAGACTAGTAACCAAAGTAAAAAATTCATGCATTCTAAGGTATAGTACTACAATCTGTAAAGGACAAAGTGCGCGAACACTTATCGATAGTTATTAATGATCTAATGATCTAGTTCCATAAGGCTTACTAATGGAGTCAAGAAGAGACTTCAAATGTTCCACGTCATTCTAACTGGGTGAGCAGAGATCATTAACCTCCTTTGCAAAGCTTTTAGTGTCATGGGCATCTACAACTACATGTCTTTGATTCTTATGCATATTATGAGAGCTTTCTCTTCAGCTAAGAACCTGCTCATTTCCATGTAACTTGAACACATATCCTTTTTTATGTTTGATCCGTTTGAAGTGTTCACAATAGTATTTGTTACGACCTTTTGCTTGTTAAGCATAGCATATTGACTTTCATATTAATGCTACTGTGTTGTGAGTCTTAATAAGTAGAGCTTAAGAGAAGAATGCTGGCATTTGAGCTTCATTCATACATTGGCTATATAACATTAGACTAGTGAACAATGATTTTGAGAGCATGCTAGGCCATATAACATTAGAAGACCAAAAGTGATGCAGACTTAGCAATATTGAAAACTGCATATATTTCTATCAGACATATAATATACAAACATATCTTCATATACACAAGTTTACAAACCATTAGTCATGCAACTTTCTCTCACATGGACACAAAGAACCAAAATGTTAACAAGGAAAAAGACACAGAAGGCTATATACTTGAACTAGACCTAATTACTTTAAGTGGCAATATGAACTAAGGGACTGTTGGCGAGTACAGATGAATTCTCCTCGGTTTTCATGGTGATCTTTGAGTCCACAGGTCTATTGTTTAGAAAATTTGAGTACCATACAGCAGAAAGTTTAGGTTGTCTCCTCAAGGATGGATCTTCGAAATGTACATAATATAGACCAAAACTCCGTTCGAATCCATTCAGTAATTCAAATACATCTAAAAAGGCCCATACAAAATAACCTCTAATATTTAGTCCATTCCTATCAACGTGACCATAAAAACCACTCCGTTAGAATTCAAGAATATTGGGAACGAAGATCATGTTAAGAATATCAAAAACTCTATGTGAAGTCGTTAATTGAAAGTAAAAAATAGAGGTACCTCAACATATCAAGCATTCCCCCTACGTATTCATGCATATACCACACTCTTGGCCAATCATCTAAAGATGAATTCCTACCTGTTAGTTGACCTGAGAAGTTCAAATATTCATCAAAAACCATCAAGATTTTGATGTTATTAGAATATGAAAGTGTGTCGAAAAATCGTACAACCAAGGTATGCAAAATATGAAGGAATTGCTATTCCACTAATTGACTAAGATAAAAGGACCAGGAGGGACATTGTGTTTATCGGTATTGTTGCCTTAGAAAGGAAGGCATACCATTTTCGTGAATGTAAATGGGAAAATCGCCATAATCATTCTTCAATGAATGAAGCATCCCTTGCAAAATCCAGGGTGTAACTGGAATCTAAACAAACAAATCAGCTAGTAAGTGGAATAGGTTGAAGCTTTAATGCTCGAAAAATAAAAGTAACCACAATGTTCATATTCTAGTTTTACCTCATCTGCAAATGTACCATTTCTAGAGTAGCCTACAATCATGTTAAAAAAAATATTAATAGATTAAAGATCCTCAAAGTTGGAACAAAGAGGATACCAAACATTGATTTAGCCTATCAGAGAAATAATCATACGCTTAACTTCCACGGCCATATCTTCTATGTAATCTCTATTCTTTTTCTTTAGGCTGCCAGGGTTGTTCTTAATATAAAATGAGCTATAAAAGTTGGCTCCAAGAAAGTCTATTGAGCCCTTAACCAAATCTGATTCCCTACTTGTGAAGATAGGAAGCCTTGATCCAACATTTTTTTTCATAGTGCTAGGATATTCTCCAAATATTAAGGGATTCAGAAACCTGTCACGAAAAATGCAGAGAAAAAAAATCAAGTCTTGTATAAAGAAATAGTTGTTCGTACTAAATTTGTAAAATAAACTTAGTGTGGAATTTTAATGGAAAGAGTTTTTTAATTTTTATATACTAAACAAATTAGAACCAATCGTATGAGTAATTTTAGAAGTAGAGATAGATATCACATTCATTTTGTTGCTTACCACCCAATATAGAAATCTTGAGCTCTATGAGTGGCAATTATGTCCTCACTAGTATTTGTTAGTGGAATCACACCTAAAACAAGGAGATTAATCCCAATAAAACCTTGTTGCTTGACCTGCAAGTACCATAGGCTGCATTATTAAACAAAAGATACTTTGATTATCATAGTGAAAAATGATATCATAACTTTCATCTAACAATAAATATCAAGAATAATCATGAACTAAATGTGAAAAGCTTTAGGCTATGTTTGGTAACACGGTGGGCCACCGTTGTAGCATTTAAGGTCTTTTTCACCTGGTATGTGTAGCTTCTGTCCCAGCATGATTTTCCGCTGTGATTTTTAAGTTTCCTAAACACACAAAGCAAAATGGTGTATGTCTGATATATTGGTTTACCTGATACTTTTTCCTATACAATCTCGCAGCTGATGCGTGTGCTAACAACATATGGTGCGCTGCCAAATATGGCTCAGTTGAAGAATTGCCTTTGGAGCAATTATATATAGAGGGAAGAGTACACCGTTGAGGCGGTAAAAATCCAAAACCATAGCCCCCTTGTGCACCCCCATTCGCCTCATTCACTGTGGTCCAATATTTAACTCTATCTCCAAACTCTTTGAAGCATACATCAGCATATGCTGTGAAGTCTTTTCTGCAATATGGCATAAAATAAATATACGAATACTAATTATAGAAAGAATGAAAGATTGCTTTTCTTATTTTGCGTTGAATATAGTTTGGGAACCATACACAATTCTTCGACTAACCCATCCTTCATATTCATCTTCAAGTGCTTGTGGTAGATCCAAATGATGCAATGTAACATGTGGTTGGATTCCTACAAATGAAGGTGGAAATTAATTGAAGTGAGTGTTGTCAAATAGTAGTTATAGCAACTAGCGGATCAGAATTCGAGCAAATTCTTAGTTCTGCAATACTCAATTTTTTGTCGATCAGTAGCTATAGAGGCTCTATAGCACTATAGTGTAACAAAATTTGAACAAACCGATATTTTCCACAATCTGCAATTGAACTTTACAATGTAAATCTAGTTTGCAAAAGAACCTTGGCTTGTTAATTCGTTGATAAGGTTGTTGTAATACTGCAGTCCCTTTGGATTTACAGGCCCTTTTCCATCTGGTATAAAATGAGATCAAGGTCAGAAGAATGATAAACAGTTGATTCAAGAAGCTACAAAATTAAAGATTCAAACAAAGTACAATCAGCTCTTGACATTATTTTAGAAATTAGTCTTGACTATGATGCAACAATCTATCATACGTGGAATAAGTCTTGACCATGATATGGAAAATCTATAGGCATCTAAACCCATTTTCACCATGAGTTTGACATCATCCTGCAAGAAATGAAACCATATATAAACCAGTCTTTTAATTTGTCAAACATGAGAGATTTTCGGTAATTCCATATCTACTGACCTTATATTTGTGATATTGATCGCATGCAATGTCGCCATTTCCCTCGAATTGTCCTGCTGCAAATTTAATTGAAATGAAGAGTTTCAATGTCTATGACTCCACAGCATGAATAAGTGTAATATAATAGAAAATAAATGAGAAAGAGCACCATTGCCAGCATGTGCAAAGGTATCCCATATGCTTGGCTTCCTGCCATCTTCATTTGCTGCACTGATAGAGGCTATAATAGTATTATTTAGTAGTACTATTATTAGTATTATTGTTATTATTATTGGGCTTTTAGTAGTGTATGGGCTTTTATATTATTAGTATCCATTAAGAATGTTATATAATGTAGTCTCATAGAGACATTTAGAATCAATCAAAAAAAAATGAAAAAGTCTTTTAGTTTCCTTTATTTTATTTAGTCAATTTTATTGTTCTTTCCCTTTTATTTTAGAAACCCTAGTTCAATAGATCTTGGTAGGAAAATCTTCCTATCAATTGGTGCTTTCATTTCGATCTCATTCCTGCTAAATGGGGTTCTGGCGTAATTTTTATGGAGTAGAAGAATCATCTTGGTGGATCTTTTCAATTGAAAAGTATTTTAGAGTCAACAATATTGCAGAGGATGAGCAGAAAATGAAGGTAGTTGCAATGGCAATGAGAGGTTGTGCTCTTAAATGGTGGCTATGGAGGATTAAACCTCATCCATCAATGTCTTGGAATACTTTCACAGAAATATTTTTTTGGCATTTTAAACCTAAATGGAGACATTTTTTCATGGATTTAGATGAGGAAATAGAAGAGGAGGAGGAGCCATATATGATTATTGAACCAACTCCTACTGTTGAAGTTAACCACAGACAAAATCATTTCATAGAAGATGGCGAAGAGGAAGAAGATGTGGACCAAAATCTGGAATCGATGAAATCTACAGATGAAATTGCTTTTCTTGAATATTTTACGGTCGAACAAGTTCCTGCAATTGATGGTGACCTAAGAGTTCTGAAGCTTTCCCCCACTGTTAAGCACAAAGAAATTCATCCGTCCTTCTCCAAAGCTTCTCCACCCTGTGGTGAAATCATATCTTCTGTATCCGTGATAATTCCTATGGCCAAACAATTTTCCAACTTCTTGGATTTTCACGACGTTGTTGATTTCATGATTCCGCCAAAACCTCCAGACACTAATTCAACCATCAAATTTCCCCATTCTCTATCGTCTTTCGTTATGTTAAAAGAGGCGAAATCGCCCTTAGCACCGCTGATGTCGATACTCGGATTCTAACATCCACCCGAAGCACCACATCCGAAACCACCTGATCAAAATGGTTTTGAGTTTTTGTGTATTGAAACAAGTGAATCAAGCTCACATGTTGCCCACAATGTGTTCGTTGAAATATCCCTGCAAACTTTTCCCTTATTTTGTTTGAACACTATTATGATTATGATGGGAATAGATTATGATGGTTCAAAGTCTGCTGATTCTGATATATTTGTTGCTTATGGTTTAGAAAAGTATGTTGCAGCGGTTGTTCATGCTGTGAAGGATGTATGTAATTGTCGGAACGTGAAGCACCCTGTGATTTGCAGCGAGAGTGGTAGGGACATTATGTCTTATCATTCAATTTTGATTTTTGAGGCTATTGGTGCAAGTACAAACACTGCTCCTTCATTGTCCTCAATTGGATTGCAGTATTTAGCAACAGGACTTTCGGAACAAGCACTTAGAGGGTATCTCCAACACCGTGGTCAAGAAGGCGCAGGAATCGTCACCGTGAATAACAACCTCCTTCAATCCATCATCGGCGTTGGTCTTGTTTCCGACGTCTTCAACGAATCTAAGCTCGATCAGTTACCCGGAAGCTTAGCGATTGGTCATGTTCGTTATTCCACTGCTGGACAATACATGCTGAAAAACATTCAACCTTTCGTTGTTGGGTACCATTTTGGTTCTGTTGGGGTTGCCCATAATGGTAATTTGGTTAACTATCGCACTTTGAGAGCTAAGCTGGAAGAAACAGGTTCAATTTTTAACAATACTTATGATACTGAAATTGTTCTTCATTTGATTTCTACTTCAAAACATAGACCTTTTATATTGAGAACTGTTGATGCATGTGAGAAGTTTGAAGGGACTTATTCTGTTGTGTTTGTTACTGAGGATAAGCTTGTTGCTGTGAGAGATCCTTTCGGGTTTCGACCTATGGTTATGGGGAGGATAAGTAATGGTGCTGTTGTTTTTGCTTCTGAGACGTGTGCTCTTGATTTGTTTGAAGCTCATTATGAGAGGAAAGTATTCCCTGGTGAGGTTGTTGTGGTTGACGATAACGGGATTCAATCGTTTTGTCTCATGTCTCATCCGCAGCCGAAGCAATGTATTTTCGAGCATAATTACTTTGCTTTGCCTAATTCTGTTGATTTTAAAGGGAAACCTGTACTCAAGCAGAATATAGGCAATTGGAAAGCTTGTCTATTTATCTTAGGCAACGAGTGCGGCGAACGGTTAGCATACTATGGCATTGCAAAAAATATTGTTACTTATCTCACCCGCAAATTACATCAAGGAAATGTATCTGCTGCAAGAAATGTCACCACTTGGAAAGGCACTTGTTATCTTTCACCACTCATTGGAGCTGTTCTAGTTGATTCTTACTGGGGGGCAATACTGGACTATTGTTGTTTTTTTCTGCTATTTATTTCATTGGGATGTATACATTAACTCTTTCTGCATCTGTTCCAGCATTGAAGCCAGCAAACTGTTTCGGTCCAGTCTGCCCTCCAACTACTCCTATACAATATGCATCCTTTGTCTTTGGCCTCTACCTGATTGAATTAGGTACTGGTGGTATTAAGAAAGCATCAAAAAAAAATAGATTGATTATTTGAGTTGGAAAAATGGGAAGGAATTGATGTGATTAAAAGTGAGTGGTTCTGTGTCCTGTCACGTAAAAAAAAAGTGTAGCTATTTTCACAAATCTAAGCCATTGAAAAAAAGCACAATCCTTGTGACATTTATTCTACTAATTAGAAGTAGAAGTTGCCACGTGCCCCTTTATCTCTCAAAAAAAAAAAAACTCCAACCATCCTTTTGTTTTATTCTAGTTTTTGCCGCGTACACATGATATGCCAAAATAATATTTCAACAAGGAATTGCCATGTGGTACCACTTTAGTTGTGAGTAACATGAAATTAGTATTGTTACTGGTGAATCAAGGATATGGTCCGAATTTAGTTTCCTATCTTCTTCTATTTTTAGAACCTTGAGGACAAGGTTCAAGTGGACCCCGCGGCAATGATAGAGGGTATAATAGTATTATTTAGTAGTACTATTATTAGTATTATTGTTATTATTATTGGGCTTTTAGTAGTGTATGGGCTTTTATATTATTAGTATCCATTAAGAATGTTATATAATGTAGTCTCATAGAGACATTTAGAATCAATCAAAAAAAAATGAAAAAGTCTTTTAGTTTCCTTTATTTTATTTAGTCAATTTTATTGTTCTTTCCCTTTTATTTTAGAAACCCTAGTTTAGGGGTGGACAACCGGTCGGTTCGGTTCGGATTCGGGCCCAAAACCTAGAACCGGACCAACCCTCGGGTGAGAAGCTTAGGCCCAATTTCCGACCGTTAGGCCTTTCAGTTCAGTCGGATCCGGTTTAGTTCGGATCGGTTAACCATGTCGGTTTTATTCGGTTAAGAATGAAATTGGGCCATATAATCTTTTAAGCCCAAATTAAAAATCTAAGTTATTTTATATTTATTTTTTTGCAGATTTATGATAACTGGGCCAGGTAAAACTTTGGCCCAACTTAAATTAGAATCTTTTTTTATATCCATTCTGAAATTAGGAAATTGAATTATTCGAACTCAAATTTTAATAAAAAAATAAATATCTTGTTAATTTTATTATTTCTTAAAATTATTAAAAAAATTTTAAAAACATAAAAAAAAGGTCCAAATGTCCATCTATTCAGATTACTCAATTTATGTTAATTGTCCATATTTTCATATCCTGTGCTGTGCTATGTAAATGTTGATGCTTTCTTCATAGTTGGAGCAAACTTATTTCTATTTCTTGATTATAATATTTTCAATCTTTATCTCTTCAATTCCTATGTTGATATTTAATGGACTTGAAGGAGACACAAGACAAAGCAATTTCCTGTAGGCTATTTCTCCTTTATTATGCTATAATAATCCATACACAACAAAATCCTACATTAAAAAAATAAAACTGTTATTAGAAAATATTCAGAAAATCAAAAAGTTTGATAAACAAATCTATGAATTAATTTTATAGAAACAACTCAACTAAATATAGTATCATACCTCTCCAAAACTCCCAAAGGAGTATCTTAGAATCATAAATCTTGTGAAACTCTACAAAACCGAGTTTGTTTCAAATTCAGAGTTAGTTTCAAATTCAAACATCCAGAGCTCCATTGTTTAAAATCATTTAACAATTAATTCTAAACTCAACATCTCAAAAACTTACTTTTTGCTCCAATTACCTTTGAAACTCCATTAATGCTGAAACCAAAAATACATGTTACTAACACTTAACAAGAGAAAACACTTAACAAGAGCAAACAGAAGGACTTCTAGCATGAAATAATAGATAAATAAGACAGCAAAAACAAATGTGTTGCTTGAAACTCATAGATCTAACAACAAAAACAAATGTGTAACTCGAAACAACATATATAATGCATTATTTAAGGTTTAAAAGATACAACCTTTCTTGATGCATTAGAGTTGTGCAGTGAACCATTAGAGTGCAGATCTGAATCTCCTTTCCAGAAGCTTTTTCAACCAAGGACATGTGGTGTTTTGAGTATTTCTTCACTGGATTCATAAATCAAAACAATTCCAAAAAATATAGTCAAAAATCACTTAGTTGAAACCTCAGATAAAAAATTACTTAAATGTAAACCTAAACTTAAATCAAAGACATACAATGTTGCAGCAAACAAAAAATTGAAAAAGTTAAGTAAGATGTGATTCTTTAGAGAAATGGGATAAAATAAACTAACCTCCTCAAGAGTATGAAGATGACAGGGGTGGCTATAAAAAGATCACAAAACACATGTTAGTGAAACAAATCAAACTCTAATAGAATACATCTATGAAATTAACAAACCACAACATATCATACCTTTCAAACAAAGAAATATTATTAATAAAAATACAACATAATCAACAACAAGGAAATATTATTATTCTTAAATATGATTCTCATCAATATCCACCATAAGTTCTATGAAACATAAGTCATAAATCATTAATCATATTATTATAAGAACGATAAACAAGAAATACATAGATCTTAAACTCAAACAAACACTACCCATAAATCACAAAAGAGTAAAAATCACATAGAAACCCACTGGTGAGACGAAACCCACTAACACAATAAGATGGCAAAAGCTGGGGATTCAGAACATAAAAAACAGTAACAATGAAGGAGACATAGGAATGCAAGCGGCGGTGAGATTTGAGGAAGGAGATTTAGGATTAGGGTTAGAAGATAGAAGGATTTATATTGTTTGAATTTGGTTTAATGGGCTGGTTGCAATTGGACTTATACTGGATTGGCATAGAAGGCCCATAAGCTTATTATTGATGTCGGTCGGATTCGGATACCGATGGGTTCAAGAATGCAAACCGTAACCGACCTAAGTAAACCGTCCCAACCCCTTTAAACCACCCGACGACCCGACGACCCGAACCGACCCTATCCAACACCTTGAAAAACACTCGGACTGTAACGGATTCGGTCGGATGATGTTTTCATGTCCACCCCTACCCTAGTTCAATAGATCTTGGTAGGAAAATCTTCCTATCATGCACCTTCGACCTTCCACATCATCAAAAATACCAAAAATTAATACAAAATTAGCTTTAGAAGGAAAATATATGTAATTGAGTTGAAACCTGATAAGCTGAAGTTCCATCACCAAACAAGAAGTTAGGAGGGAAGTCGCTTCTGGTGAATGCATTAGCAAAAGAAACTACTGATATCAATATAGCTGCAACTAACAGATGCATCACAGCAAAGGAAGAGTTTGTCAACATTAGTTATTAGTCTTGTGTTTTTAGAACATATATCAAGCATGTGACTAAATACTGAGAAGTTAAAGCTCTTTAAAGAACAAAAATCTGAACAATATGTGGATGAGAAATAAAAAAAACTGTGTATAAAGTACAATTATGCATTTCATTTCCTCTTTTAAATAAACATTTGATTATTTAAAAGTAAAAATGTTTAATAAAAAGAGATAAAGGTATAAATGAAAGAAAAAAAAATGAAAACTTCTTTGAAGATGTAAAACGACAGACAAATTAGGACAAATTGATTTTGCTAAATTAACCTTGGTAATGTTAATATTGTTACAAAATACTGTTTAGGTTTGTAGTGTAAAAATATTATTTAGGAATTAAAGCAGTGTTTTAAAAACCGGACGGTATTGGGTCACAGGTTTATTAGTTGAACCACTAGGTCACTTATCAAACTGCATGAGTAAACCAGATTAAATCGGATAACTCGGCTGAATAAACCAATCTCTATTGCAATACTATATATTTATTAAATCGGTCAAATCGGATGACTCAGTCTCTAAAAAAATATCACAACACCTACAAAATTTTAAAATTTCACAATATCATAATTTCAGATGTTTATCCTTTACATTCAAATTCTAAATATAATCATCACTCACAAGGATCATGTGGAGAAGGTTTGCAAAAACAAAGCAAACCAGCAGGGACTGCAAGCCCAAGTTGTTGAACACCATCAACAAGAGGATCAATTATTCATGGCTTCTTGCTATTAAGTCAATAGTAGGAAATAAACATGGCTAATAGATAATGGGTGCACCAATCACATGACTCATAATGTTGACATTTTTAAGAAACTTGATAAGTCCTTATACTCTAAAGTTACTATAGAAATGGAGAACATGTTGATGTCAAAAGAAAAGGTGTTGTAGCTGTTGAAACTCCCTCGGGTATCAAATACATTTCTGATGTTTTATTTGTACCTGAAATAAATCAAAGTCTTTTAAGTGTGGGACAAATGATGGAAAAGAACTATTCATTGCATTTCAAAGACATGAGATGCACTATTGTAGATCCTTTTGGATCTAAGTTAATGGCGGTTGAAATGAGAGGTAAAAGCTTTTCAGTAGAATGGAAGCAAATAACCATGCATGCATTTCCAAGTACTGTTCGTGATTCCTCCTTGTGGTATAAAAGGTTGGGTCACTTTAGTTACTCAACCTTAAAACAAATGCGTTCTCATGATTTTGTTGAAAATTTACCAGTCATTGATGATGTTGTTGACATTTGTGATGTATGTCAATTTGGAAAACAAAGTAAATTATCATCCCCTGCTACGTCAACATGGAGGGCTTCTGAAAAGTTACAGCTAATACACACTGATGTGTGTGGTCTGATGCCAACGACATCTCTAAATGGCAACAAGTATTTTCTGCTATTTATTGATGATTTTACAAGGATGAGTTGGGTATTTTTTCTAAGGCAGAAGTCAAATGTGTTTGCTGCATTTCAGAGTTTCAAACTTATGGTTGAAATAGAGGCTGATTGTCAAAATAAAAAGCCCAGGTCTGATAATGGTACTGAGTATACAGCAGGAGAATTTAAAACTTTTTGTGAGCAAGCTGGAATCCAACATCAATTTACTGTTCCTTACACTCCTCAACAAAATGGAGTGAGTGAAAGGAAGAACAGGACAGTCATGGAGATGGCTCGATGTTTGCTTTTTGAGAAAGATATTCCTAAAATCTTTTGGGTTGAGGCTGTCAACACCTCAGTGTACTTGCTGAATTTGTTGCCTACCAAAGCCTTGAAGGAAAAAATACCCTTTGAAGCATGCTATAAAAGAAAGTCGTTTGTTCAACATTTAAAGATATTTGAAAGTGTGTGCTACGTCCATGTTCCGAATGTGAAAAGAGATATATTAGAAACAAAGTCTATGATCGGTATATTTTTGGGGTACAACGGTAACTCCAAAGCGTATCGAATTTATATTTTGGAGACCAAAAATTTTTTGGTTAGGGGAGATGTGAAATTTGATGAGTTCTCTAAATGGAATTGGGAGAAAAATCAAGCTGAAGGTTCAAGTAAGATGTTGCCTATGGAAGATAGTTTGGAGGATCAAAATTCAGAAGACGGAGGAGAAAATTATGATAGTGATGCTGATTTTCCAACCCGAGGTACTAAAACCTTAGATGATATTTATGTCAGGTGCAATATAGCTACACTAGAGCCTACACGGTATGCTGAAGCTGCTAATGTTAAGGGATGAAAAGTTGTCTTTCAGGAGGAGATGAAGATGATGGAGAAAAATCAAATATGGCATCTTGTAGACAAAGGAAACCCGTTTGGAGCATTGCAATTCAGAAAATCAAATTGCACATATAATGGCCAAAACTCTTTTCAAGAAAAAGTTTGAAGAATTGAATCAATGTATGGAGTATTCAAGAAAAATAACAAGGAGAAGTGTTAGAAATTGATATTTTTGTAACATATCAATTACTTTACTTGTTGTTACTTTGCTTGTTGTTGTTACTTTACTTTACTTTACTTTACTTGTTGTTGCTATAATGATTAGATTATTGTGTGTTAAGATAGTAAGAGTAGACCAAAGTTAGTGATATCTACTATTTAGAATAGATTTATTTTGGATTTTATTTTCACTCTAATAAGCAAACTTATTGTTTGGCTCTATATATTTTGTAGTAGTTTTCAGCTTTATGTAATTCAACACATAACCTTTTCCTCCAAAAAAAGACTTTATTATTTTGTGCTTTCTATTCATCTCTTCTACACCACTTTAACATCACTTTTATTTTTCTTACATTGTTTCAAATTAAATTTGAATAAAGTCTAATTATATTTTAATTATATTTATTAAAAAAAATCATGAAAACGGCGTTATTTTTTGCGGAAAAAAAAATAACATGCATTTGAACCGCCGGTTCTCACCGATTCAATAGCATACCCGATCCAACAATCAGACTAGACCGATGACTCCTCCGGTTTCCGGTCTTACCGGCCAGTTCGGTTTGATTTTTAAAATACAGAATTTAAGTGTTGTTACCAAATTAACCTTGGCAATATGAAGAGGGTTCAACTAGGAGAATCCTTAAATAAAATTCAGTATTCAAGGGTTTGATCCTTGGCCATAGATACCTTGAGTGCACTAGAAAAATATTTTACAAAGGCTGTAAAAGACAAATGTACAACACATATGATAAAAAAAAAAAAAGATAAAGGGTTGTTACCAAATTAATCTTGGCAATATGAAGAGGGTTCAACTAGGAGAATCCTTAAAAAAATCTCTGTACTCAAGGGTTTGATCCATGCCCATAGATACCCTAAGCGCACTAGAAAAATATTTTACAAAGGCTGTAAAAGACAAATATACAGCACATATGAAAGAAGAAGAAAAAAAAGCATTTTCTACTATGGTTGAAATAAAATATAGACATTGAAAAAGCCACTGGTTAAAAATCAATACAACAAGACATAACAAGACATGACCAGTATTTCCCCTTCCCTTAATGTTCCACACATTCTACTCCTAGCTAGCTAGTTTCTCATTTCAAAAGAATGCCTAAAAATGCAAGTTCACTTGTACACAGCACAGTCACTTATGTTTTGAACAAACCAGCCACTTCACCTTTCTCATGCATGGAGGACAATACATCACAACCACCAACAAGTTCACCATTCAAAAATATCTGAGGGAATATCTCCCTCAATCCGTAGTTATAATCTTCATCCACACATCCATAGTTATAATCTCCTTTTCGAGAATACCTATCACCTTTAGTGAGAATCCACATAACAGGCGTCGTGGCGCGGTTCTTGATACCTTGATGAATGCAACCAACTACTTTGTTCTCTTTAACCAACTTGTCGACAAGCTCTTCAAGTGACTTAGTCGGAAGTCATAGAAAATAACAAACGCTAAACCTAAAATAAAAAATAAGATTGCAAACACAAACCTAGAATAAAACACGAGGTGGCAAGCGCAAAACCTATCCCATAAACCTAGAATAAAAAATAGGATTGCAAGTGCAAACACGAGGTTGCGCTCGTTGCAAACGCAAAACCTGTCACATAAACTAGAATCCACCGGAACAAAGAAAACTTCAAATTCAAATTTTACCGAAAACAAAGAAACCTTATTGGACCTTAAATCCAAAACATGATTAAATAAAACAGATAAAATAGAAATAGCTTAAATATTAAATTGCTTTCTCATTCGATACATCATCTGGCGCGTGACGACGAGGTATTGATCGAGGCTTCTTCTTAGGTCGTCTTTTCCAAATGGATTTTCCGGGTTGATTACCAGGTGGATAATTGCCTTTGGTTACTACGTATTCTTTAATCCATGACTTCCATGCTTGGGTTAGAGCTTCCATGTCAGGTCCATCCACTAACCCAACCTACACCAAACAATTCAACAATGAAAATTCGTCACACAGTTCAATTCAAAACCCAGAGTCCTTCACTGAGAATCTTACCTTAACGGAATCACAAAGATCTGGAATCTTTTTCCGGCGCGCCGAAATAGAGGCAGCAATGTGAAGCGACAAACCGATGAAATGAAGCTCACCGTCCTTGTCATACAAAGCAAAAACTCCTGCTACCTGAGGCGATTTTTCGGTGGATCCGTAGTTTTCCGGAGTCACTGTCACCAATTCGGTGTCGCTGAGGTTTTTCACTGCCATGGCCACCAGCGATGTATAGGGTTTGAGGGAAATTGGGCGGAGGTTTGAAGAGGAGTTGGGGTGTAAATTGAATGAAAGGGTAGGGGTATTTCGGGGATGAAAAGAGGGGGAACGGTGGAAAGAGAGAAGTTGTGTAGAAGAAAGGTTGGTGATGGAAGCCATTGATAGAGTGAGTGAGAAAGTGAAATGGGATCGAAGAAGTTTCTAGTAATAGGGATGCGTTTGTTTCGGTGATATCAATGTGGAAACTTCACTCCCAAATTAAATTTATCTATAATCTATAATTTCGGTGATATCAATGTGGAAACTCCACTCCAAATTAAATTTAAAGGTTGTTTATTCATAAAGTATTTCAAGTAGGGGTGTTCGCGGTGCGGTTTGGGCGGTTTTGACGAAAAAAATCATCCGAACCGCAAGAGAAAAAATCGTGCGGTTTGGTTTGGTTCGGTTGGGTTTTAAAAAAAATCTGAACCAAACCAAACCAAACTAATGCGGTTTGATTCGATTCGGTTGGTTTGATTTTTTACAAATATTTTATTGAACCATACATATACATATAGATGACAACATAACTTTGTATTTAGACATTCAAACACTGTCAAATAACAAAACTCGTCATATTTAGACAACAACTTTCTATTTAATTTGTAAAAATTAAATTAAACAAAAATGGAATAATAAACATAAAATAATAGTATAAAACAATATAAAAATTATTAGAATGAAAAAAAATATAGAAGAGACGAGAGATTAGTGAAGGTGAAAAAGAAAAAACAAAATAGTTGAGAGATTAGAGAAGAATATGTGCGATAAAAACGAAACTGAAATAGAGAATATTTGCGTAAAAACGAGAAGGTAAAAAGGAAAGAATATAAGATAGTAAAGATTATAGAAAAAGAGGGAAGATGTATGTGGTAAAGAATACGCGATAATGCTATTAGAGATTTGAGAAGATGAGGACTAAAATCATGTGTAAGGATGAGAAAATTGTTCGTAATCATAAGGTTAAGGTATTATATATTTAAGTTTGGGTTGGATGTGAGTTAAGTAAAAGTTAGGTTGTAACATAATGCGGTTTGATTCGGTTTACAAAATACAAACCGCAAACCGAACCGAACCGTGCGGTTTTGTTAAAAGATGACCCAAACTAATCCGAAACAAATGTGGTTTTTTGCGGTTTCGGTTTGGTTTGGTTTGGTTTGCCGTCTTCTATTGGGTTGGTTTGGTTTTGAACACCCCTAATTTCAAGCATAAGATTTGTGGGATATTAGATTGAACTCTAGTATGGCCGAAGGGTAGTTTCTTGGTTCAACAGGATTAAGCATGAAGTCGAAGATTGTTCACATGCTTGTGTCGAAGATGCTAGGGTTGTTAGCATGTTAAATTAGGTTTTAGTGTTTAAACCCTAATTTGTTAAGTTAGCTTGTTTATTAAGTTGGCTTGTGTAATGGGCCTTGTGGAAAAAGCTCATTAGTTAGTATGTTAGGTTTTATTATAAATAGCATACTAGTCTCTCATCTTGCTAAGCTGCAAATCCTAATTTAGGGTGAGAGAAGTTATTTGTTATTCTTGTAAACTTGTAATTTTGTTTTAAGAGAAAGTAAAAGAATAGCAGTTATAACTAATTCTTGTGTTATTCTTATCTTCCCTAATTCCTATTATACTTTGTTCTTGACATCGTTTTTCACAACAAGATCTACTACATAAACACACAATAAGGTATCTAAGCATTAAAAATTTCATTGGTTGTGAAATCTGACACCTTGTCCCAAAAGTCAGGAAAAGGTATTGATTTTGATGTTTTAGACGTGATAATAGAAAGATTCATCAACGACGAGAGAGGACCCTCCATCAAAAGAAGATGAAGACATTCTCGATGATAAAGAGGAAAGTTTACCTGAGGATGAAAAACACGAGACATCGAACTAGCTATCTCAATATTGGACAATCGCAAATGATCATTTGGGTCTTTTATATTTTAAAGTTGCAAGTATGTTTCAGAGCTGTACCATATTCAATGTCATGTTAGAAACAATTTCCTTCTTTTCAGGCATAAAACGACGTGTAATGGGATGATCGGCTAACTTGTGACACATGTCATGATTATGTGTTCCACAAATCATACTAAATCTCCATTTATTACTTGGCAAAAGATATTCACACAACTTAAAAGGACAATCACATTTTCTCGAATCTGTGTCGTCTCTTTTCAACTTCTGGAGAAGAGTTGTGTACTTGTCACTTTTTCGCATTTCAGTATCACAAATGCAAGTCTTCTATCAGAACCATGATCATACATTCTTATTAGAATGTTGAATCCCAATTTGGATGCTTCCGTTCCGACCATTGGAGCATATGAGCACAAACATTAAACTCGTGTTCGTTTGTAAATTGGTTGCCAACATCTAATACTTTGACATCAACGAGTTTAACATCCCCATACACAATAGGTTTGGAAACAATATCAAGGTGTGTCATATATAAGGCAAACAATAACAAAAAATATTTATGAAAACATTACCAAATTGAACGATGAACTATTCTGAAAATAGACTTTCGAATGACCTCTAACTAAAAAACGAAATTTTTGGACGCAGCGTAACTTTTTTCAGCTCAAATACCAAATTAATATGAGCAATGAGGAATGAAATACATGAACGTTACCTTAAATTGCAACTTCTGTTACTCGTGTTGATGTGATGAAACACAAGAATGAAGTGTTGGATTGCAAAACTTAATTGAGAGTTGAAGGATGTTTTTTAAAATTTTAGAGAAAAAATGGGTGTTTCATCACGAGGAAGAAGAACATGCAAAATGTTGTTTATTAAAACTCCCGCTTGACAATTTCGGAAAAGCACTTTTGAAATTGTAAGTGACATGCTAATGTGACATGTTTTCAAATTTCCGCTTCATAAATTTGGAAATATACATCTCAATTTGTCAGTGAGTTGTTAAATTAAAAAATTCATTGATGAGGTGGGTCCATAGATATATTTTTCGACTAAATTTTGAAAGAAAAAAAAAAGAGGTGAGTCTCAGTTAGAACGTCCGAAAATGCACTTCCAAATTTTCAAGAGCATTTTCGAATTTCCATATGATAGATACTTCTATATCATTTAGAGTGGGAGAAACAATTCTCAATTCTTAAGTAACTTGTTTTTATCATGATAGTTGAACATAGATACTAAGTATCTTGTTGCTATCATCATCATTAAACATAGATACTTTAAGATTATGTTTGAGAGTTTGGAGAGGAGGGGGTGAAGGCTTCCGAAAACGAAAAAGTTTAAAAAATCTAAAAAAATATTTGACATTTTTTTAAAAAATGATTTTTTTTAGAATGATAAAAGAGTGATTATCATTATTAAATTTTTAATTGTCAAAATAGTATAACATCCTAAAAGATATTTGGAAAATTTATGTAAGCCCTCCAAAACCTTCCTTCACTATATTTTTTAAGTTCTTCCATTTTATAAGGTTTTTGGTGTTATGAATAAATCAAACCCTCCTACCCAAAATCTTTTTATTCTTTTCACCCAATTCTTTCTATATTCCAAAACCCTCCACTCTCTTCTCCTCCAAACTCTTAAACAAAGCCTAAATCTCCTTCGCACACAAGATTAAATTTATTTTTTCTCCTCCTAAATCTCCTTCGCACACAAGAATAAATTTATTTTTTAGTAGTATTTAAAAGAATAAGACGATCATATTACATTTCAATCACACTCAATTCATTTTTTTAAAAACATTTTATTATCTCCTATAAACAGTCTTATCCTCATAATCCTCTATCCAAACATGCCCTTAATACACTAAAAGAATACTTTGCAAAGGCTTATAAAGCAGCCATTTTCTTCTATGGAATTGAAATAAAATATTCGTATAAATTTTTTCTCTGTCTCTTTGTACCCTTGAATTTAGAAGACTAATACAACTGTAACCCAAAAAAGACTAATGCAACAAGACAAAGCAGAACTATACTCACTCCTAACTAATCCTTTATTTCAAAAAAATGCCTAAAAGTGCAGATCACTATCACAATTAGAACTACTCGAACATTAATTTTGAGAGCCTGCTAAGCCATATAACATTAGAATATCAAAAGTGATGCAGACTTAGCAATATTTAAGACTGTAAATATTTCTATCAGACATATCTTTATACACAAGTTTTATCAGGAATATAATATACCAACATATATTTATATAATCCATACAACTTTCTCTCACATGGTCACACAAAGAACCAAATTATTACCAAGAAAAGAAAGAGAGGAGGCTACTTGACACAGAACTAATTACTTTACGCGGCAATATGAATTAAGGGAGTGTTGGCAAGTACAGATGAATTATCCTCAGTTTTCATGGTGATCTTTAAGTTCATAGATCTATTGTTTAGAAAATTTGAGTACCACACAGCAGAAAGTTTAGGTTGTCTCCTCAAGGTTGGATCTTCAAAATGTACGTAATAAAGACCAAAACTTCCTTCATATCCATTCAGTAATTCAAATACATCTAAAAAGGCCCATACAAAGTAACCTCTAATATTCAGTCCATTCCTATCAATGTGACCGTAAAAACCATTTCATTAGAATTCAAGAAAAAAATGATAAATATTTGATTTCTACAATGTATGCATTCATTAGAAATAGAATAGAACAGAAACAAGAGAGTATAGATGTACCTCAACATATCAAGCATGCCCCCTATGTATTCATGCATATACCACACTCTTGGCCAGTCATCTAATGATGAATTCCTACGTGTTTGTTGACCTGAGAAGTTCAAATATTCATCATAAACCATCAAGATTTTTATGTTATTGATATAAGTACAAGTAGAAACACACTTAGGTTGTACCAGATATTTTAAAGGCTAAACCTAATTGGTATCCAAAACTTAAAACTCAAGAAATAATGAAGAATCACAACTTCAAGATTAACAAAGAAAAGAAATGACAATCTTGCCTCTGGTATCATAACTTTTCTATCTGATTAGCAAAAAAAAAAAACTTACCACTAGTAGAAAATACGAAAGTGTGTCGAAAAATGGTACAACCCAGGTATGAAAAATATGAACGAATAAAATCAAGGATCAGGAGGGACATTGTGTCTATCGGTATTGTTGCCATATAAAGGAAGGCGTACCATTTTCGTGAATGTAAATGGGAAAATTGCCAAAATTGTTCTTCAATGAATGAAGCATCCCTTGCAAAATCCATGGTGTAACTGGAAACTAAACAAGCAAATCAGGCTAGTAAGTGGAATAAAAGTAACAACAATGATCATATTCTAGTTTTACCTCTTCTGTAAATGTACCATTTCCAGAGTAGGCTACAATCATGTAAAAAAAACATTAATAGATTAAAGATCCTCAAAGTTGAAGAAAAAACAATTTCAGTAAATCTCGTGCTGCGGCATACGAAGTGGTGAAAAAACATGTTCATTAGAGAAATTATCGCAATCAATAAATTTATGGATGTGATTTCATCATATAATAAAGAGACATGCATGTGTATGTTACTTGTTCAATTTCAACATCGAGTTGGTTTCGCAATCAAAATTACTGTGGTAAATGACAGAGAAATAATCATACGCTTAAACTCCACGGCCATATCTGCTATGTAGTCTCTATTCTTTTTAAGCAGGCTGCCAGGGTTGTTCTTAATATAAAATGAGATGTAAAAATTGACTCCAAGAAAGTCTAATGAACCCTTAACCAGACTTGATTCTCTACTTGTGAATAAAGGAAGTCTTGAGCCAACATTCTTTTTCATGGTGCTAGGATATTCTCCAAACATTAAGGGATTCAGAAACCTATCACAAAAATGCAGAGAAAAAAAATCAAGTCTTGTAATTCATTATTGTATAAAGAAATAATTGTTCATACTAAATCGGTAAAATAATCTTAGCGTGGAATGTTTATGGAAAGAGTTTTTTAATTTTTATATACTATACAAAGTAGAACCAATCACATGTGTGATTTTAGAAGTAGAGATAGATATCACATGCATTTTGTTGCTTACCACCCAATATTGAAGTCTTGAGCTCTTAGTGGCAATTATGTCCTCACTAGTATTTGTTAGTGGAATAACACCATAAATAAGGAGATTAAACCCAATAAAACCTTGTTGCTTGACCTGCAAGTACCACAGGTTGCATTATTAAACAAAAGATACGTTCATTATCATAGTGAAAAATGATTACATAACTATCATCTTACATAATATCGAGAATAATCATGACCTAAATGCAAAAAGCTTTAGCCTATGTTTGGTAACACACTAGGCCACCACTGCTGCACGTTTAAGGCCTTTTTCACTGTGATTTTGAGAAGCTGGTGTGTGTAGCTTTTGTACCACTATGATTTTCCATCATGATTTTTAAGTTTCCCAAACACACACTTAGATGATTGACAAAGCAAAATGGTGTATGTCTCATATATTGGTTTACCTGATACTTCTTCCTATACAATCTCGCAGCTGATGCATGTGCTAACAACATATGATGCGCTACCAAATATGGTTCGGTTGAAGAATTGCCATCGGAGCAACTATATAGAGAGAGAAGAGTACACCTTTGAAGTGGTGAAAGTCCGAAACCATAGCCCCCGGATGCACCCTCATTCGCCTCATTCACTGTGGTCCAATATTTAACTCTATCTCCAAACTCTTTGAAGCATACATCTGCATATGCTGTGAAGTCTTTTCTGCAATATAGCATAAAATAAATATACAAATATTAGTTATAGAAAGACTGTTTTTCTTATTTTGTGTTGAATATAGTTTGGGAACCATACACAATTCTTCGACTAACCCATCCTTCATATTCATCGTACAGTGCTTGTGGTAGATCCCAATGATGCAATGTAACATGTGGTTGGATTCCTACAAATGAAGGTGGAAATTAACTGAATTGAATATTGTCAATAGTAGTTAAAGCTAGCGGGTCAGAATTTGAACAAATTCTTAGTTCTGCAATACTCTATTTAGAACAAAGGGTTGTCAATTAGTAGCTATAGAGGCACTATAGCGTAACATAATTTGAGCAAACCGATATTTTCCACAATCTGCAATTGAACTTTACAATGTAAATCTAGTTTGCAAAAGAACCTTGGCTTGTTAACTCGTTGATAAGGTTGTTGTAATACTGCAGTCCCTTCGAATTTATAGGCCCTTTCCCATCTGGTATAACAATAACAAAAAGTTGATTCGAGAAGCTAGAATAATTACTTCTCTTACTCCATGATCATATACAACAAACTATCATACCTGGAATAAGTCTCGACCATGATATGGAAAATCTATAGGCATCTAAGCCCATTTTCGCCATGAGTTTGACATCATCCTGCAAGAAATGAAATCCTACGTAAACCAGTCTTTTGATATGTCAAACATAAGAGATTTGCTTCATTCCATTTCTACTGACCTTATATTTGTGATATTGATCGCATGCAACGTCGCCATTTCCCTCAAATTGTCCTGCTGTAAATTTAATTGAAATGAAGAGTTTCAATGTCTATGACTTCACAGCATGAATAAGTGTAATATAATAGAAAATAAATGAGAAAGATCACCATTTCCAGCATGTGCAAAGGTATCCCATATGCTTGGCTTCCTGCCATCTTCATCTGCTGCACCTTCTACCTTTCACATCATCAAAAATACCAAAAATTAATGCAAAATTAGCTTTAGAAGGAAAATATATGTAATTGAGTTGAAACCTGATAAGCTGAAGTTCCAGCACCAAACAAGAAGTTAGGAGGGAAGTCATTTCTGGTGAATGCATTAGCAAAAGAAAATACTGATATCAATACAGCTGCAACTAATAGATGCATCACAGCAAAGGAAGAAACAGTCTTACTTATTAGTCTTGTGTTTTTGGAACTTATATCAAGCATGTGACTGAACACTTGGTAGATAATCTATAAAGAAAAAACCTGCACAATATGTGGACCAGAAACTTCAGCCTCTCTGTTTCTCCAATCTCAATTTGTTCAAGTTTCACACCTTATGGTCCCTAGTGCTGTTGATTTTATAAGAAACAAAAAAGCTGTGTATAAAGTACAATTATGCATTTTTTTTCTTCTTTTAAATAAACATTTTATTATTTATTAATAAAAATGCATAATAAAAAGATATAAAGGTATAAATGATAGAAAAAAACTGAAAATTTCTCTGAAGATGTAAAACGACACACAAATTAGGACAAATTGATTTTGCTTAATTGAGAAATAAGCAGTAGAACAAAAGATTAATTATCTCATCTGAATCACCAAATTAACCTTGGCAATGTTAATATTGTTACAAAATACTGTTTAGTTTGTAGTATGAATATATTATTTAAGAATTTAAGTGTTGTTACCAAATTAACCTTGGCAATATGTACAGTAGGAAATCCTTAAATAAATCTATGAACTCAAGGGTTTGATCCTTGGCCATTGATACCCTGTGTGCACCAGAAAATATTTTGCAAAGGCTGTAAAAGACAAATATAGAGCAGCACATATGAAAAAGAAAATAAAACAAGCATTTTCTACTATGGTTGAAATAAAATATACATATAATTATTTATTTTCTTTCTACCCTAGTACTTAAGAGATTAATACAACAAGACACCAGCATTTCTCCTTCCCTTAATGTTCCACACATTCTACTGCAAGCTAGCTAGTTCCTCATTTCAAAAGAATGCCTAAAAATGCAGGCTCACTTGCACAATAAATTATTTTTTGAACAAACCAGCCACTTCACCTTTTTCATGCATGGAGGTCAATATATCACAACCACCAACAAGTTCACCATTCAAATATATCTGAGGGAATGTAGGCCAGTTACTATACTTTTTAACTGTCTCCCTCAATCCATTGTTATATTCTTCATCCAACACATCCACACTCTCATAATCTACTCCTTCCTTTTCGAGAATACCTATCACCTTTTGTGAGAATCCGCATAACGGCGCAGTTCTTGATCCCTTGATGAATGCAACTACTTTGTTCTCTTTAACCAACTTGTCGACGAGCTCTTCAAGTGAGACGGTTAGTTGCACATGACGACCAGGTGTTAATCGAAGATCAGGCTTCTTCTTAGGTGGTTGTCTTATCCAAGTGGCGTTTCCGGATTCATTACCAGGTGGAACTTTGCCTGTGATTTTTATGTGTTCTTCCATCCATGACTTCCACGCTTGGGTTAGAGCTTCTCTCTGAGGTTCATCCACTACTCCAACCTGCAGCAAACATTTCCACAATGAAAAATTCATCATAAGGAGAGTAATATCACTGTTGATCAGAATTAAAACAGTACAAGAGTTTTTTTTTTTTTTTTAAAGTTACTAGTCTTTTGCCTAAAAAAAAAGGGCAATAGTTTTTGGCAGATCATATCACTTCCAAATACTGTTTTTTGTAGATTACAGACGTGCTTTAAAAAGCAGAAATAAGACATGGGTTGTGACGTGTGGGTTATAATAGGTGCAAGCTAGGTAACTAAAAGAGAAAATCTCCTCTAGCAGAAAGAAGATTTGCAGCATGGTAGTAACAAAACAAGAGGGATAAAACTCCTACAAGATCAGCATACTCTTACTTAAACCCTCTACAGCTAGCCCGCCCAACTCTCATGATGATTTGCTCGAGCCCCACACCTCATCCTCACATAAACCCTCTGCATGGTTGGTTGTTTTTGTGGGTTCTTCTATGGCCTTTTATCCTCTAGAACCAGCATATCAAAAAAGATAGTGTTCATGAAGATACTTAATACAACGATGAAAATTTTACTGTGCATCTTTTTAAATATCACAGCTCTATAATAAAATTATAATTAAAAAATTATGAAATGAAAAGGAAAGAAGGAATACAAGTTGTGCTTCACAAGAGCTAGGACAGAAGTAACATGGCAATAAATTAGAGAGAAAACTTATCCATCCAATATGTTTTTCCTAGTGCTTGAAACTATATGTCAATTAACTGTTTGAAATAGGATTTTCAAGAATTCACAGTTTCATCCAAAAGTAATAACAGAGTAACAAAATTTGTTTGCTTGTCTTTCCTATCGACTCTATTATGTTACAAATTTGTAAGCAAAATTTGTTTGTTTGCTTGACTAAAACCACCAGCCTATTCTCTCCTTTGCTTATGGAATACTATAAAAGAAACGTGTGCCTAATGAGTATCTTTTCCATTAGTATAAGGGCAAATAGCCTTGTTGAGAAGTAAGACAGAAATCAATTCGGTTAAAGTATGTTACATCCCTTACCACTAAAAAGGGACTTAAATACTCTTTCTAAGCTTAGTAACACTAGGAAGCATAATGTGTCTAACAGCCTTTATCACAGAAAGTGAACTTAAATCCCTGCCCATTTTCTTAAAATACGAAGAAAACCCTAATTTTCTTTTCCTTCCTTCAACATCTATTCTAAGAGGATTTTAGATATGCAAATCCAATTATATCCCAAATCTTCAAAAACAATCAAAAGGCTCAATTATTCTTTGAAGTCATTGAAAGTAAAAAAGACATCATTAAGTCACATTTCTACCACAAATTGTTTCGAAGTTTGAATATTTTCTTTTAATAAATGATAATTAATAACTGAAAAATTATCAACAAAAATCATAGCATTGTATCTAACACAGCGAGAATCAAAACACAGAACAATCTCTTCATCACACACTTCAATTCAAAACTCAAACTCCTTCACTGAGATTCTTCTTACCTTAACTGAACCACAAAGCTCTGGCAGCGATTTCCGGTGCGCCGAAACAGTAGCAGCAATGTTACGCGACAAACCTATGAACTGAAGCTCACCATCCTTGTCATACACACCGTAAACTCCGGCTTCCGAAGGCAATTCTTCGGAGGGTCCATCGTCAGACACCGTCACCAATTCGGTGTCGCCGAGGTTTTTCACTGCCATGGCCACCAGCCATGTATGAGGCTTTCGGGAAAGGTGGTAGGGTTTGAGGGAAATTGGGCGTAGGTTTGAAGAAGGGTTGGGGTGTAAATTGAGTGAAAGGGTAGGGGTATTTCGGGGATGAAAAGAGGGTGAACGGTGGAAAGAGAGGAGTTGTGTAGAAGAAAGGTTGATGATGGAAGCCATTGATGAATGGTGGTGGATAGAGTGAGTGAAATGGAATTTTCTAGCTATAGGAGTTTAATTGAGTGCAGCTTTGTATTACCTATGCTACATTTATCAATTATCTTCAAATTGTATTGAATTGGGATTTTTAAGAAAAATTATTAAAAAATTGTTGATAAAAAATAGTTAAAAATTTAAATAAATTTTGTTGTTAAGCCTACAACATTTCAAATCGGAAGGACAAAAGGAAGAAGAATGAGTAACCTACCCATAATAGTAGTCATAAAGATAAAATAATTATATCTCAAATTCATCTAATTCTATTTCTTTTATTAGTATTAATTAAATGGTTTAACACTTTTTCCAGGTTAAGAGGTGTGTTGGACCAAGCTAAAGTCTAGTATAACGCTCCAACAACATTATGTTTAATTAAGATTATCCAACTTATATAGGATATAGTCAGCACATATGAGATTTAAAGTATATTTTTTCTAATCTTCATTTTTCACTTCACTTATCTCGGATTATGTAATTGATTTGGACATTTAGAGTGTTAATCTTACAAATCCACCTCGCGCCACTGTAACGGAGGTCAGCATCACTGATTCAAAGTCTTACATCATCAATCAACACTAATTCTATTTTATATATTGAACAGTAACGGCGTTTGTGAGAATTGACTTCTAATTCATGCGAATTTCATGAACACATCATCACCGATCCAAAGTAAAATCTCTGTCAGAACCATTGTGAGATGGAAAAAGTAACCTTCTGCATTTCGCTGAAGAACTCTAGTAAATTCTCCAATCTTGCACCACCTCAATTTTATGTCATCAATGAGATTCGCACGAAAGCAATGTCTGAGGAATATCCATCATTGGAGCACCCCATCCAAGCTATGACTAACACCAAATCACACAATAAGGGCTTACTGATGCTTGGATTTTGAGATAATGTAAATGGAGTGCCAAATGCAGAGTTACCGTTAGTTATAACACTCACCGTAGCAGATCACATAATAGTAGGATTCCTCGTAGATGACTGAAGTTCGTGCAATATTCTTTATGTCGACACGCTCGAGTAACTAGAACTTTGCCAACTAGATCTAAGTTCATGCGTTGAAGAAAGTCTTTTGGACTTCAACAATTTCGTAACTCGCCCTTGTGGAATGACATATCTACCACTATCACTTGGAGAATGAGAAAGCGAAAGAAAGGTAACCCTCTATTTCCTTATAGTTTAGTGTAAAAGTGCTTTTAGTGGCATCCTTTGCAGGTCCTTTATGGTAAAACTAGATGTCGTAGCTTCCTCAGTCAACCTTAAAGTAACATATCACAACAATGCTAGGAAGTCAGTCATAATCCACACCAACTTGAATACGACAAGGCGTATCCATGAAAGGACATGCAAATATATTAGAGGAAAGTTTGGGGATAGTTAATATATTCGACCTTGACGTGCGTGAAGACGAAGTCGGACCAATTATGAATGATGATTTCGAAGTCGTTAAGCTTGATGATAATCCAACCAGATATATGAAGATAGGATATGAGTTCCCTTCTGAGGTAAAGAACATGTTGATTTAATCTCTCCGGGATAATGCATGTCTCTTTGTTATTTCTCCATATGAAATGCCCGGCATTGATCCCATCGTAGCATGCCAACAATTAAACTTCGATCCCATTGTTTGGTATGTGTCGCAATGAAGAAGAAAGTAATCTCTGGAGAAAGCCGAAGCTACCGCCATCACGGTCGAATGAGTGTATGATGCCAATTTTGTTTCTAAAGTGAAATACACATAATGGATCTTTAATGTTATACTAGTTAGTAATGTTTTGAGAAATAGAGGATGTGTGTAAACTATACTGACCTCAATGGGCATGCTCCAAAAAAATCATTTCTGCTTCCTAAAATCAACAAATTGATATACAACTCGGTAGGATACAAGCTAATATTAATCATGGATGCCTATTCCAGGTACAACCTGATACTTATGTTCATACCAGATAGGAAGAATACGAAATTCATGATCGAACAAGCTAATTACAAGTATAATGTGATGCCTTTTACATTGAGTAACGCGAGCGCGACATTGCAAAGGATGATGAACAAGGTCTTTAAAGGGGAGATAGATGAGGTGCTAGATGTAACACCCTAAAACCCTGACTCAATATTTAAAAGACTAATCAAACATTTCAAGATGTTACTTCAAACATATCACAGATATCCTTCAATTTCAAAACTCGTAGCGAAAATTCAATTATTGGACATAAACTTCAAATATCTATTCAAATGAAGTATTTAGTTAAAAACAACATAATCCAATGATTAACTCAAAACCAAAATAGACGTCTCATCCTTGATGTTACATAATCAGAGTACTAAATAACTAAATAACGATAAAACGAAAACAATAAAATAAGAGAGCTTCAAAGCCATCCTCCAACTTATAGCGGCATTTTCTCTTCTTGAGTATTTGTAAAACAATGTACCAAACACATAACAAATAAGAAATGAGTGAGAATAAACTTTAACATATTAACGATGTACAGAATGTAAGGGTAGATAAATCCCACAATCATCATATTATAATTATTTCCACAATCAACAACCTGCATTCAAATACACACCAATACAATCATCAAATCACAAGGCCTTTATGTGTGCAATATGACTCACGGCCCGACTCAATGCATGCGGTACCAATTTTACATCAGAGGTTTGTTACTCATTTCATCTACTCAACAATGGTTTCTCATTCGAAAAAGTGCTTCATGATAATCACTCTTGGTTGCACCTTTTATGGAAAACTTTGGAGACAATGTTTGGAGGCTTGTGATGCAGAGAAAATGAGCAGGTTATGCAGCAAGGGAAATGGAGGAAAGCACACATGCACATGATTTAGTTGGTTTGTAGAGCAAACATGGTTTTGACATGGTAAAATGACCTATAATTTGATTTGCTAAACAGACTTACCATGGTCACTTTGCCTCAACATAACTTCATGCTCAATCAACCAAAGTTCTTGCCCTTGGTATAAATGAAATATGATATCATGATCTTTAACTTTGATGTTGAGCACTTGAATGGAAACACCTTGCATCATGGAGAACGTTGGCCATGAAAATTGAAAGTTGAGATTGTTTGACACTTAGAAAATTTTCTAAGTGTTGGCCAATTTTAACAACTTTGACATTTCATTTTGCCATGATCTCATAATCAATTATGGAATCTTTTTGGGACCAAACTCTTCATCATGATGTAGTATGATGTGTAACCTTGGTTTACAGCCCTTGTTTGCTCAAAATGGATGTTTGATGAGAAAGTTACAACCTTGAAAAGTCACTACCATGAACATGGAATTTTGACACTTAGAATTTTTTCAAATTCTTCAAAATGACCAATTTTCAAAACCTTCTTGATTTTTATGGTTTCCCTAGAACAAATCCATCCATCTTTCATATTTTATTGAAATTTGACTTGACATGGCCATAGTTGACCAAAAATCTCAAAAGTCAAACTTTGATCATTTGTAACTTTTTTAGCAATTGAATCCAATATTTCTAATCTTCAATAGACCAAGCTCCTTGAACCAATTGAGGCAAATGAGTGGATCACAAAGAAGTATTTAGAACCCTTGAATAATGTCTCAAGCCATAAGATCATGTGTTAGTTAAAAAGTCAACATCATGCTGACTTTGACCAAAAACCCTAATTTGGAGCACATGATGAGTTAGATCTTCATGAGCTTGAATTGATTTAAACTCAAATTTTGTTATTTATGAGAGGTAATATCTTGAACACCATGAATGGATGGAGGATCTTGAGACATTGAGGCACACACAAAACCCTAATTAATCCACCACTTGAACTTCTTGGTTCAACAGCCTATTGTCGCAGACGACAAAATACACAGAGTCGCCACCATATTTTCTTTATTCCTAAAGAATAGGAGAAATCGTGATAAACCCTAAAGGAGGGATACAACCGTTATCACAACCAAGTATGGGTTTGGGAGTCGGTTAAGTGAGGAAAAGGTGTTAGGAACCCCTCACTTTTCTTGTACTCAAGGGGAACCTCCTAAAGATCTAAGGTTGAAGGTGTGTTTGTTTAAGGATTGTCCGTTTTCCTTATTATTTCTTGCTTTTTTTTACAGAGATTATTTACAAAGAGGGTAAAAAAAGGAAAATGTTAGTTTTTTGTTAGTGGGCTTGTCTTTGGTTTCACAACCTTGTAGTTTGACACAAAATGAATGGAGAAATCAGAGTCATCGTAGTTTGACTCAAAATTTGTTGGTTGCTTTTAGTTTATGAAAAATTCTTTGTTTTCAATTAGAATTAGATGCACATAGTAAGGGCTTGATTTGATTGTCGCATGGAGCGAAAAATAAAATTTTGGTGAATGACATGGATTTTAATGTCTTGACTTGATGTTTTTTATCTTTCCAACTTTTATTAGTGTTTTATGTACAACTGATTAAAGCATTTGTAATTATAAGTGAAACAAGATTTACATTATTAGAAGAGACAAATAATTACATCTTTTGTATTTTTAATATGTTGATGGTAAAAAAAATGAAATACGTTTGTATTTTTATATTTTATTTTTTTTGGTATTTTTTTTAATAAATTAAATTGGAAAATCTTAATCTAATTAACTAATTAAAAGGAAGTTAACTAAAAAGATTTAAACTAAGGAAAACTAAACTAATTAAATATCCACATAGAGTAATCAAACTCAAATAAGTGAGAAAAATGCTAATTAAAATAACTAAATCTAAAGGGAATATGTTGAAATGGGAAGTGTAGATATTGGTAAAAGGATAGAAATTCAATTGGCCTTAAGGCCCAATTTCAATATCACCTAATTCTAAATATACTAATAAGAATAAAAATGGAGACAAATGGGGTACTGATATATGTAAAGGATATCCAATCTATCTCTTGATACTTTTAGGTATTTGGCGAAATTTCGATTATGCCTTCTGCTTTCAGAGATATACATCAAGAAGCACTTATTTTTGGCCAAAATTTAGTTTTTTTTCTGATGTATATCTACGAAAGTAGTTTAAAATATTGGCAAAATGTCATAATAATTCAATTAAAAGAAGATTCCTTATATATACCTATGGATCAATTGGAAAATTTTCATAATAATTTAGTTAAGATAAGGTTCCGTAGATACACCAACAGAACAATTGGAAAAATTTCATAACAATTTAATTAAGAGAAGATTTCGTAGATACATCTACGGAACAAATCAACGTTGAGTAAAAAAAAGTGTTTTCATAGATATACCTTCAAAACAAACAGTATTTTTAAAAACGTGCATGATGCGTGAGAAACCCAGGTGAAATAATATGTATGGGCTTTTCTTAAAGTGAATTTGTAAATTAGTAATGGTAGCTTTGACTTTTCAATATAATACTAACCAGCTGAGTTGCAACACGTGGCAAAGATATATACAAAATAAAACTAAAGAAACAAGAATGGAGTAGTGAAAGAGAATAAAAGCTAAACGAGAAAAAACTTATTCACATAGGACTTGGAGAAATGGAGAGAAAAGAGGGAGGATAGGATCCAAAATTGTGAATAGGAATTAGTTTAAATGTAATTATTTAGTGTAATTACCGATATAGCCCTGTAACCTTTATATATACGAGAAATAATAATGAGAAAAGTATCAAGCCAAGAATTATTGACATGGTATCAGTAGGTTTTCGATCAAACCTGTGAGTTTTAGGTTAATCTTGGCTTTATTCAGCGACACCCCACTGGGTCGCTCTTGAAATCGTCTCGGTAGATCTCGTTTCTCGGTAATTGAAATCATCTCGGTTCTCGGTAATCTCTTCCAAGATTGCGATTCTAATCTCGGGTGCTTACAAATCGTGTTTGCTTTGATCGTGTTATCGTATCGGTGTCGGCAAGTATTCTGAATTAGGGTTTTGACTCGGTGTCGGCAAGTATTCTGAATTAGGGTTTTGACTTGGTGTCGGCGAGTATCCTGAATTGGGGTGTTGATTTGGTGTCAGCAAGTATTTTCTTCAGTGTTCCGTTGGTGTTTCTTGTTTCACGTTAACAAAATTCTTACGTTAACAAAATTGTTCTTAAGTCATCTCTGATATTATGGCTTCCGAAGAAGAGATAGATCATATTTGTGTTCGTTTTACCGGAAAGAATTATCTTGTTTGGGACATTCAGTTTCGGATGTATGTCAAAGGGAAAGGATTATGGAGTCACTTGGACGATGTCTCTTTGGCACCGTTAGAGACAACTGACTTAGATGCATGGGAAATAGAAGATGCTCAGATTATCACTTGGATTCTCGGTACTATTGATCCTCACATGATTAATAATTTGCGATCTTTTTCCACTGCCCAAGAAATGTGGAACTACTTGAAGCGTATCTATAACCTAGACAACGCGGCCAAACGTTTTCAATTGGAGCTAGACATTGCCAATTACAAACAAGGCAATCTGTCTGTTCAAGAATATTATTCTGGTTTTTTGAATTTATGGACAGAACACTCTGCGATTATACATGTTGATGTTCCCAAGAGTTCTCTCGCGGATGCCCAAGAGGTCTACAATACTAGTAGGCGAGATCAATTTCTCATGAAGCTTCGTGCAGAATTTGAGGTTGTCATAGGTGCTCTGCTGAATAGGAATCCTGTTCCTTCTTTAGATACATGTGTTGGTGAACTTCTTAGAGAGGAACAACGTCTTGCTACTCAAGGATCCATGTCTCACGATGTTGTCATTTCTGAGTCTGCTATGTTTGCATATGCTCCTCAGAGTAGAGGTAAAGGTCGTGATATTCGACATGTCCAATGTTTCTCTTGCAAACAATTTGGACATTTTGCTCAGAGTTGCAGTAAGAAGTTTTGTAATTATTGCAAGCAGCGGGGCCATATTATCTCTGATTGTCCCACCCGTCCTCCACGATCAGCACAACGTTCGGTGCAAGCATTTCCTGCTAGTACAAGCTCTGCAGTTGGTCCTTCCATCACCAATCCATCTAATGGTGGTGCTCTCCAACCTGAAATAATCCAACAGATGGTACTTTCCGCTCTTTCAACCTTGGGAATTCAGGGTAAGTCTTTGAATGTTTCCTGCCCGTGGTTTCTTGATTCTGGTGCATCCAATCACATGACAGCCTCTTCTGAATACTTGCACAATTTACATTCTTACCATGGTAATCAGAAAATTCAAATTGCGGATGGTAATGCTCTCTCTATCACGAATGTTGGTGACCTCAACTCTGATCGGGATGTGTTTGTAGCACCTGGACTTGCTTCCAATTTATTATCTGTTGGTCAATTGGTTGATAATAATTGTAATGTAAATTTTTCTCGTGATGGTTGCCTTGGGCAGGAACAGGTGTCGGGGAAGGTGGTTGCGAAGGGGCCTAAAGTGGGAAGACTATTTCCACTTCAGTTTATTTCTAGTCATTTATCTCTTGTTTGTAATAATGTCTTGAATTCTTATGAGGATTGGCATAGAAAATTGGGTCATCCTAACTCTGCTGTTTTATCTCATTTATTTAAAAATGGTTTATTGGGAAATAAAAATGTTGTTTCTAATGCCTCTCTTTCATGTTCTGTTTGCAAATTAGCTAAAAGTAAAACACTTCCTTTTCCGTCTGGTGCTTATCGGGCTTCCTCTTGTTTTGAAATGATTCATAGTGATGTATGGGGTATGTCTCCTGTAGTTTCTCATGCTCGCTATAAATATTTTGTCACATTTATTGATGATTATAGTCGTTTTACTTGGATATATTTTCTTCGCTCTAAATCTGAAGTGTTTTCTATGTTTAAGAAATTTCTGACATATGTTGAAACTCAATTTCATGAAAATGTTAAAATTTTTCGCTCTGATTCTGTTGGTGAGTACATGTCTCGTGAGTTTCAAGAATTTCTTCAACAAAAAGGCATTTTGTCTCAACGATCTTGTCCCAATACCCCCCAACAAAATGGGATGGCAGAATGCAAGAATCGTCATTTGCTTGATGTGACCCGCACTTTACTTCTTCAAGCTTCTGTACCACCCCGATTTTGGGTGGAGGCTCTTTCCACAGCTGTCTTCTTGATCAATCGTCTTCCTTCTACGGTTATTGATCTCGATTCTCCTTTTTTTTCGTCTTTTTAAAATTCAGCCTAATTATAATGATTTACATACTTTTGGATGTGTTTGTTTTGTTCACTTACCTCTATTTGAAAGACATAAGCTTGGAGCGCAGTCTGTTCAATGTGCGTTTATGAGGTATAGTCACTCTCATAAGGGATTTGTGTGTTATGATGTCACTAACCATCGTTTTCGCATTTCTAGAAATGTGACATTTTTTGATAATCAGTTTATGTTTCTATGTGTGTTCTCCTGTCATGAATGATATTGTTACTCTTCCTAAGTTTTCTATTATGCCTCAATCTATAGAACGCTATAAACCAGGTCATGTATATGTCAGAAAACACAAACAGCAGGTTCCCACACCCCTTCCCGACGCTGAACCGCCACCTGATCCTGTAACGGTTGAACCATGACGTTCTGGTCGAATATCTCGAGCACCAGATAGATATTCACCAGACAGGTATGATTCCTCACATACTTCTCTGACTGCCACACTCTCTAGCATATCTATTCCTACTTGCTATTCACAGGCTGTTAAAGATGTACGTTGGATAAAAGCAATGAATGAGGAACTTCAAGCTCTTCAAGAGAATTTTACATGGGATATTGTCTCTTGTCCTCCTGATGTTAAACCCATTGGCTGCAAATGGGTGTATTCTGTGAAATTGAATTCTGATGGGTCCCTCAACCGTTTCAAGGCTCGCTTGGTTGCCTTAGGAAACAAGCAGGAATATGGAATTGATTATGATGAGACATTTGCACCGGTTGCCAAAATGACATTTGTTCGTACGGTACTCTCTATAGCTACTTCTAACGGGTGGGCTCTTCATCAATTAGATGTGAAAAATGCTTTTCTTCATGGTGACCTGGCGGAAGATATTTATATGACTCCTCCTCAAGGTTTATTTCCGTCATCTAAGGGTGTGTGCAAGCTCAAACGCTCCTTATATGGTTTGAAACAAGCGCCTAGAGCATGGTATGAAAAATTTCGCTCCACTCTACTTGGGTTTTCCTTTACTCAGAGTCAGTAAGATTCTTCTCTATTTATTCATAGAACATCTACTGGAATTGTCCTACTTCTTCTGTATGTTGATGATATGATTATTACTGGTTCTGATCATGCTTCCATTCAAAGCCTTAAACAGCAGTTACAAGCAGCGTTTCATATGAAAGATCTTGGTAATTTGCATTATTTTCTTGGTCTTGAGGTTCATTCTACATCCAAGGGCATATTCCTCCATCAACACAAGTATGCCACAGATTTAATTTCTATGGCTGGTCTGCAATCGGCTAATCCAGTGGATACTCCTCTTGAGGTTAATGTTAAATATCATCGTGATGATGGTGATCTGTTGCATGATTCCTTATTGTATCGTCAACTCGTGGGTAGCCTTAATTACTTGACTATTACTCGCCCTGACATATCATTTGCTGTTCAACAAGTAAGTCAATTCATGCACTCTCCTCGCCACCTTCACTTGGCAGCAGTTCGTCGTATAATTCGTTACTTGAAGGGAAGCTCTCATCGTGGTTTATTCTTTTCTACTGGAGTTCCTCCTAAATTGAGTGCTTATAGTGATGCCGATTGGGCAGGGTACCCTGATACTCGACGATCTGTCATTGGTTGGTGCATGCTTCTTGGCTCTTCATTGATCTCATGGAAAAGTAAGAAACAAGCGAGAGTCTCTAAATCTTCTACTGAATCTGAGTATCGTGCCATGTCTGCTGCTTGTTCTGAAATAATTTGGCTTCGTGGTCTTTTGGCTGAACTTGGATTTCCTCAAATAGAGCCAACTTCACTTTATGCTGACAATACAAGTGCCATCCAAATTGTTGCGAATCCTGTTTTTCATGAACGCACCAAACATATTGAAGTTGATTGTCACTCAATCCGTGACGCTTATGATGAAAGAATAATATCACTTCCTCATGTCAGTACTCAGTTGCAGATTGCAGATATTCTTACCAAGGCTGTTTCGCGTCCACGTCATCAGTTTCTTGTTAGCAAATTGATGCTCATTGACAAGCAGCATCAATTTGAGGGGGGGTGTGAATAGGAATTAGTTTAAATGTAATTATTTAGTGTAATTACCGATATAGCCCTGTAACCTTTATATATACGAGAAATAATAATGAGAAAAGTATCAAGCCAAGAATTATTGACAAAAATATAGTTAGACACATTACTTTACTTTAGCAATAATAGCAAGAAAAATAAACTTCTCTTCCACTTTCCATCTCCTGTTGTGCTATCAAATACCATCAAACTATCAAATCATGTACCTCACCAAATTTCAGTTAAGTAAATTACACCTAACTGTCATCAACTTAAGTCACTATTATCCTACCTGCTATGCTATTTAGTATTGAGTAATATAGCTACCATCTGGTATAAGCAAATGTGCAATCATGCTAACATACATCATCATATTTCATGAATTTCCTTATGATACATGCATAATATAAAATAAATAACATAGTTGTTGGATCATTGTATAGTTTCCACTACATGCTATAACACAAGCCAAAAATGTTGTTAATCTTTCAAGTCTTGTCCTACTCTTAACCACTAAAGAAGTTATAATCTTTTAAACCTAATCTCATCTCTTAACCACTATTATTAGCATATATGCTTTAACTTCACTCTTACTCAAAATTATCTCTTAAACCATCTCAACAATTTCATCATCATTATTCTATTTCTCTATGCATTACTTCCAAAACAATGAATCTTTACTACTTTAACTTTCTGTCCTCACCCTTTCTCATGAACCCTTCACAAACAATGAATCATCTTAGAAAAAAGCTTTCTCTTCCGGTTCCAATCATTATCACCACAGTCTGTGTTCTTCTCTTCACAATAATTTTGTATGCTGAGAGACTCAGTTTCGTGTCGTCCGCATCTATTTTCAAGTTCAAAACATGTCCTAGAAAACATACCAAGTCGAAATCATGTAAGTTATGATGTTTCTACTTTTTTTTCATATTTTTATTCTTAATATAGTTTGGTTTTTTATGATGTAATGTTTAACAGCTGACAGAAAAATAGAAGATGTGGTTTTAAATGGAACATGGATTGATGATAGGTTTGATTTTGATCCAGAAGAATGCAATGTTGCTAATGGAAAATGGATATTTAACCATTCTATAAAGCCTTTATATTCTGATAGAAGTTGTCCATATATTGATAAACAATTTTCTTGTGTCAAGAATGGAAGGAATGATTCTCATTATCTTCATTGGGAATGGCAGCCAGAAGATTGTACCTTGCCTCAGTAAGTTTTCTTACATTCAAACCCATGTGTGTGTTTAGTGTCTGACACCTACACGACACTGACATGGTGGGGGTTACATTCAGTTACTTCTATTTTCTCAAATAATCAAATAGTTATTGATGTTTACGTGTCTGTGTCGTGTCTGGTGTTTGAACTTTATAGCTAATCTTCCATTTTTTGGCCATTGAATTGTATGAATGGTTGGTTACCTAATTTAAACTACATTCTGATGGGCTATTGCACATTTGGTAGATTTAATCCAGAGATAGCCCTCAAAAAGCTTCAAGGAAAAAGGCTTCTATTTGTAGGAGATTCACTTCAAAGAAATCAATGGGAATCTTTTGTTTGTTTGGTTCAAAGTATTATACCGGAAAAGAAAAAGTCGATGAAACGAGGGCGAGTTCATTCCGTCTTCAAGGCCAAGGTAATCAAATTAGGATTCCGCATTAAAAAAAAAATACATTGCCGCAATCATGTAATTCAAACGTTTTGATCAAAATCAGATGATTTATGTAAGTCCTCAAAACACGAGTCGTTTAATCTCAATCAAACTGTCTAAATTAGATGAATGCAACAAGTGCGACCTTTTTATTGAGCCTTTTGATTTAGGCTAAACGGGTCGAGTTGCATGACTACGACAATATAATCTAAAACTATTAGAAAAATTCCTTGGAGTTGAACATTTATACTAAAAAAAATGAAAGCAAATTTTAATGATGTGTGTTTGATTTGATATAGGAATATAATGCTAGCATAGAATTCTATTGGGCACCATTTCTTGTGGAGTCCAACACTGACATTAACATAATAGGAGATCCAAAGAAGAGGATAATAAAAGTTGATGAAATCAATGAACGTGCCAAAAATTGGACAGGAGTTGATATTCTTGTTTTCAATTCCTATGTTTGGTGGATGAGTGGTCTTAGAGTTAAAGCATTGTAAGTCATCTTCAATATCTTCAATGCTTTAATTTTTCATAGAAATTTCTAAGAAAAAGTTGATTATTTTATGTGAAAAAAATCACTTTTTTTAAATGTAGGTGGGGCTCATTTAGTAATGGAGAAGAAGGGTATGAAGAATTGGATACATCAATTGCTTACAACTTAGGTTTGAGGACTTGGGCCAATTGGGTGGACTCAACTATCAATCCAAACAAAACTAGAGTCTTCTTCACAACTATGTCTCCTGCACACACAAAGTATATCTCTCTCAAACTTCATATATTTCAATAACTATCTTTTATTTCTTGTCTAGTGAGTGTTTCATTGAAGCATTATTGTCAATAGAATATGAAGCTAAGACATCTCTAAGAGGAGATAAGTTGGGGGTGTCTAACACGTGTGACATTCGTACGATACATGTTAGAAAAATCATATAAGTGTCGAAAAAATCAAATAAGTGTTTTAAAAAAAAAATTTTCTTAGATACTTTTTAAATTGATGTCCAACACTTGTGACACTCGTACGTACGTGTCGGAAAAATCAGATAAATGACTTTAAAAAAGTCGTTTTTTTGTCAATAGAATATGAAGCTAAGACACCTCTAACAGTATGTGTTGTGGTGCCTGACACACCTGACATTCATACGATACATGTTAGAAAAGTCAGATAAGTGTCGGAAAAATTAGACAAATGTCTTAAAAAATGATTTTTTATTTCGATAATCTTTGAATCGATGTCTAACACTTGTATGACACTCGTACGATACGTGTCGGAAAAGTCAGTCAAGTGTCAAAAAAATCAGACAAGTATCTTAAAAAATTGTTTTTTTTTGCTTTGACACTCTTTAAATCGGTATCCGACACTTGCATGAAACTCACACAACACGGATCAGACAACTCAAACAAGTAGGCTTATCACTGAAAAATTAAAAACATTAATTTCAATTAAAATATTTCTAACTCTTATAAAAATAGAGGGATAAAAAAATCCATTAGTATCCTATATTTTTTATATTATTTTTATCAGTATTCTATATTTTTTATATTATCGGCAGTGTCTGTGCTGTGTCGTGTTGTATCTCGTGTCCAAGTAGATGTTTGCATATTGGCAGATATCATGAAATTTAGTGAACACATGAACTAAAGATGGTGTGAAATCTTTTTCAGGAGTGCTGATTGGGGAAACAAAAACGGCACAAAATGTTTCAACGAAACAAAGCCAGTAAAAAAGAAGAATCATTGGGGAAGTGGTTCAAACAAAGGCATGATGAGTGTGGTAGCAAAAGTTATCAAAACAATGAAAGTTCCAGTAACTGTCATCAACATAACACAAATCTCAGAATACAGAATTGATGGACATTCATCGGTTTACACAGAAACGGGTGGAAAATTGTTAACTGAAAAAGAAAGGAGGAATCCATTAAATGCTGATTGCATACATTGGTGTTTGCCTGGTGTTCCTGATACTTGGAATCAAATATTCTTTGCAATGTTGTGACAAATGTTTAAGATTCTTTTGGTTTTGTTTTTTGTTTTTGACATGAATGATGTCAATTATGTTAAAGTATGTATTCAAAATTTCAAATTCATCATCTATTGCATTTTTGTGATACAAAAAAATGTATGTGTCACAAATGCTTAAATGGAGATTCATGCAAACAGAATATTCATTGGTACATTTTGTTTTTTATTCTCATACTAAAAATATTGTCCTTTTTGATCTACAAAATTAACCTGTCAACAATTTTAGCTATTGTTGTAAAGTGAATATATTTTTGAATGATTTTTTATGTGTATGTTTAGAATATTATAATAAATTCATACACAAAAATTTGAACTTTTAAAAATAATTAAAATTAAAATTTTCAAATGTTAAAAGCTCATGATAAAAGCATAAAAGATTAAAAGCTACAAATTAAATTTTGAACTATTTTTTTCATGAAAATATATAGATATTTCTTTGATTAAGTAGTTTAGGGGCTGAGATATATTTTTTAAAGTTTAACAAAGTTGGTAGTCCGCGAGTTTAATAAAACTAACTGGTAGCTAATAATTGGTAATTGATAGTTGATAATTGGTAGTTGATAGCGGGTAGTTGGTAGTTTCTAGTTGGTGACTGATAGCTGATAAGTTAACATAAGTGCTTGGTAAATTAACTGTTTCATTAGTTGATAGATACAAAATGACATAAAAGATCATTTTAATTAATATGAATAATAATATTTTGTTAAAATATTAAGGATATAAATGGAAAAAAAATCACAAGCTGAAAGCTACAAGCTCAAAAGCTACTTCAAATAGCTTTTGAAAAAAAAATTAAAAGCTAGTAAAAAAGCTACAAGCTCAAAAGCTACTTTAAATAGTTTTTGAAAAAAAAGTTAAAATCTAGTAAAAAACTATAAACTAAAATAGTCTTACCAAACAAAACTTTTTCATTAATGTGAGTTAAAAAGTTAAAAGTTCTTTTTTTAGTCATAGATACTAATTAAACTGATTTAACAAACTGAAAATATATATTAACTTATCATTTGAATTGGATTTTCCATTTAATAATCCAATTAAAATATGATATGTAGGATCGTTGATTAACTTAAAAAAAAATTATGCATGGATTTGTTTTTTTTTTTACACAAACAAAACTTTACTTTTTATTCAGCTAATTGTTTTTATAGCACATGTTAAAAAATCTACGAATAGAAAATTTATAGTGAAAAAAACAATAAAGTTATTAATTATAACATTTTAATAAAATTAATGCACAATTTTTTAAAAAAATTTTATATTTATTTCTTAACTTGTGTCTTGGAGTATAAGTTAGCATTTTCCTTTTATGAAGGCATATCATATGAGAATACTTTTTTTATATGAGAATGTGAGAATGAATCTGAACCATTGGATTTTAAAATAAATGGTAGAGATTAAGTGTGAATCTTTTTTTATCTCTCTTCAATCTTTTATTTTAACGATGGAGGAGAGAGAAAAAAATATCCAAACATAATCTTCACCATTTATTTTAAAATCCAATGGTTCAGATTCATTCTCACATTCTCATATAAAGAAGGCATTCTCATATGATATGCCCTCTTCCTTTTATTAATTTCATTTATTTATTTATCAAGTTAGCGTAATATAATTAGGGTTTATTTTCAGTCCAGACCGGTCCGGGTATCCAGCGTCCTGAGAGTTGAACCGAAACTCTAACCGAGTAAATCGGGATCGAACCAGAACAATGTTGGTTAATTTTTTGGATCGAAATTGTTTCGGTCTGTTCGGGTAAACCGAGACTGAATCGGATAATGGATGATTTGTTAATGGAGAATCGAGACCGTACCGGTAATTTTCTGTCCAAGTATCCAGACTACCCGAATTAGAGAGGAAAAATAAAATAAAATTTTTTAATTTCAAAATTCACAATAAATTGCCATTACATTAAATTTACAGATTCTCATTGGCATTTGACATTACATTTTAAATACCATTCACATAATCACATCACATGTCTAAGAGAAGTTAATGTAAAAAATTAAACCTTGTTCAAACATAGGTTATGAAACTTATGGTTTTAGAAAAAACACAAAATATCATTACATTTGTGTCTCAGAACAATCTCATCATTGGCATTGCAATTATATTTCTTCAAGTTATAGTTGTCGAAGAAGCGACAGCCGTTATCAAAATGATATGTTAAAGGTTCATCTTGTGATTCTTCAAACTACAAAAGTAAAAGGATAACTTCATAAGCACCACAAATGTAAAAGCATAAGCCATATAAATATTCAACTAAAATAGACCATCAGTAAAAGTTACTTACAATACTAGCAGTGCAACATTTTTAATTCCATATTTCTCCTTCATCCAATGATCCCCACAAAGTACCATTTTAACTGTCTTAGTTTTCATAGAAGATCGTCTCGAATTAATAAACCTTTTACCTTCTGAAGCAACAGTTATAACAGGAACAGTTAGAATATCCTTTGCCAATTTACTAAGAACATGATACTTGGCTTCATTCCCCATCCACCATGTTAAAATATCAAACTTAGCTTTAGGGAAAACTTTTAAGGGAGGCTCCTCAAGATATAATTCAAGATCAGATTTTGAATTAGTATTACCAATAACGGTTTCTAAAAACATCTAAAAACTCCTCCTTTCCAACCCAGAACTAGATCCTACTTCTGGAATTTTAGATACCGAGATATTCTCACCATTGGTTTCATAGGTATCTTGATACAATTGAAAGAGATGTTTTAAGTTGGTTGCCAACTCTTGTTCATAGGTAGTGGCTTGAGTAGGATTTGGATACAATAAGGGATATACCCATTTGATGAAGATTATTTTGTACCTATTTGAACAAGTAGAGTTGTCAACCAACTTAAATTCATCTATACCTATTTGAATAATTTATTTTCAACATGTTTGGTCTCAGAATTTGATTTCATCATAGGCAACTAAAGTCACAAGGAAGTAATAAAATTGGCCTTAGACACAACTAAAGTCACAATGAGGTAATAGAATTGGCCTCGGAAACTACTATAATTGTAACACCCTTCTATCCTACATAGAATTTTGCATATAATTTTAACGAATAACAAAACAAACATCCACAAAGGTGTCACATCTTCATAATAACCTCATTTAAAAAATAGTTTGCTCCGTAACACAGGTTGCAAAAACATTTAAATCTAGATAACTTCTTTAGTATCATCAAATAGATTACTTCAAAGCTTCGCAACAAAATCAATAATTCAAACATCTTCATCATAAATAACCAATACCACGAAGGGTAGTTCAACATCAACAAAATCACCATACTTCGTGATAAGTCTACATGATTATAAAAGTAATACAAAATTCTCAAAAATAACAAGGAATAATCATCGTTCTCAAATCGACCGATCCCATCCCAGATGTTACATATCATAGCAAGACCCATAGACTCAACGGAAACTAAATAAGCGCTCTCTGAAGCTTCATGCATTAATCTTTATCACCTGCGCGTTACCCACGTGGAGGCAACATTCAAACAGAAAGGATGAGTAAATGGAAATCATTATAAAAAGCATAAGTAATAGATATAGTAGTCATATCATGGAAACAACCCAACATGGCATCATCTATTACATCCACAGTATAATCATAATCTCCAAGTCTTCACATCAACCATCACAACTCAAAAGTCAATCACATACATCATATAATTCAAATATTATGCAATGTCACAAATAATGGAATGCAACATCATTAGACTCATGCATGTGGTACCAAACGTCACTGATGACTTAGTCATCGTTATTCTCCAAAGATCCCTACCATAGGATCGATTCCACTTGGAACTGGAGCACATCACAATTTGCACTTAATCCACACAATAGGATTAAGGCTGTCATTGGACCAAATTGTCATACAACTTCACTGGATCATCATCCTGCAAAACTTTACTGGACTACTTGTCTAACAAATTCTATGAATGCATGACGCGTAACAATCGCACAATACGACCACGGTTAGTCAACAACGCATCATCATTCACCATAATAATCGTATTCATCATCATGTGCTTCATAATACACATATCACCATAAACAACACCAAAATATCATAGTACGCAAGTCAAGTAACACAAGACATAGTTAAATCAACTTTACAATAACTAGCATTACTTATTATTATTCATCACAAGGAATCATCATCTAATCATAAAATAAGTGCTACAAAACTATATCCTACAGCTCATTTTAGTCTACCGTATTGTAGATTATTTCATTAGCTCTCTAACATTTTGAATGGCGCATCGAACGGAGTCCGGAGACTCAAGTTATGGCCTTTACAATTTTTCTGGTTCAGGAACCCCTCGCCTAGCGAGCACCATCTTTCGCCCGGTGAATCAAGGCAGTAGCCAACCCTCTCAATTTCTCAGGTATCTCGCCCAGCGGGATAAGGCAGTAGCCAACACTCCCTCTCGCCCATCGCGTTCCAAAATTACAAACGGCTCGCCCGACGATTTGAGCCTTATGAACAATTTATCACAACTCACAACAAGGAAACATAAGTCATCATAGGCAACATAATTCATCTTAGGTCAAGGTTGAATCACAAGGCAACATACCAAGCAGAATAGTAGATACCTAATGTACAATGTAATGGCAACTTAATTAACTTTCTACTTGTAAGTTGTACATACCTTGGATCAAGAACTGCACCAATAGAAATCAATGCATTATTCTGACCGATAATTGTCATATTTCAACTTCATTTCATTAGCAAGCGCTTGCAGTTGAGGATTATTTGAGATGCTTAAAGTTTATCAAGTAGAACCTTCACCCTGTAAAGTTGAGCAAAAAAAAATTAGTAGTAGGGTAAGAGGTTTCAATAATAATTGATGTAACATTGCCAAAAACCTCCAAAAACTTGCAAATATCATGAACATCTTTCCAATCATTTGCATCAGGAAAAAATTTGTGAAATGCACCATTTTCTTAAGCATATCAGGCCAAACTTCTTGTAGTGGTATGCAGTGGACAACATCAACCAAGTTGAGTTCCACCTTATCTTAGTATCCAACACTTGCATTTTGCGTTCAAATTGCAACTTATCAACAAATTTTTTGAATGCTTTGCATCTAGTTTTAGAATTTAGCAAGTATTTGACCCCATTTCTAATCTTATCAACACTCACCTTAATCATATCAATATCATCTTGAACCAACAAATTTAAGATGTGTGCACAACATCTCACATGAAATAGTTTACACCCAGTGGTAGATTTCTCCTACCAGAATAATCTTTATTCAATATAGAAATGCAATTATCATTGGCACTAGCATTATCAACTGAAATTGAAACAACCTTATCCCTTATGCCCCAATCATCCATGACCTTAATCAATTCCCTACACAAAACCTTACCAGAATGTTTTGTAAATTTTGTTGTCAGATTTATTTTTCATATGAAATTTTATTTATTAGTTGTCAATGATAACTTTCATAGGCTTGTAATGATCTCTTTGAGATGACTGGATATTTGTCTGAACATAGAATTGTGTGAGTTTCCTACAATCATTCGTAAGAGATGGTAAAGAATTTTTTGTAATGATGAGTTTAAATTACTCTTATTATTATAAGTTGTAATATCCTTGTACTCAAGACAAATATAGGATCAAGCGATGAATATTTTTAGAGAGATAAGCTTTCCCCTCTCTCTAAAACTAGGGCTTCACTTTGTGAGTGAGCGTCGCTGCTCCTCCAATCTCGGAGTTTATCTCCTTCAACATGGAGGCTCTTTCTTCCCCAATGGAGGTTTCTCTTCCTTTGTGGGTTTTCCTTCTCTTACCTCCTATCCGTTGAACCATCTATTCATAATGGAGTCGTGCCATAGTCTACCTTCAACCTCCATCGTGTTCTCACTTTTCTCCGTCAACAGCTACTAGGTGCTCGCAGCAACAATTTTGAGTTCATCATCACCAACAATTGGGCCAAATTTTTGGAACAGTAAACATGGTATTCGTCCGCCGCCAGAATCCCCACCACTGGAAGTTTCAAATCTACTAGAACATGGCGTCTGGGTATCTGTTTCTGTTGTTTTGTTAATTGTTATTATGCTTAATGTGATTCTGCTGAACAAGCAACAAAAGATTACGAAATATTTATCCGGGAATTTATTGTGTCCACAGAGATGGTCGTTAGAATTTCGTTCAACGGTTTCTATGTTTTCGAGCTTGGTTTTGAATGAATTGAAATATGAAAACGGAAAAGTAAATTTTAACACAAAAATAATTCATTCTTCGGAAAGATAAGACTTATCAAGCATTGCATACAATCTACTTATCACAAACTTAAACTTATCGACCAGTTATACTCAACCTATAATACTTGTCAATGTCACCCGACATCACTCACTCCCTAAGTCATTTCTAACCCAAAGTAGAGAGAACTACTATATCATCTCGGCGATGATCTCTTAGCCAACCTCAACAGCACAACAGACATTCATATCAATCGTATCGATGATCTCTCAACCGACACAACCAACACATAAGCATTAAGCTTCGACACCCATATAGATTGTTAGCTCTCAGTCTATCTCTAGAGTTCGGAAACTAACAAATAATCAACCTAGATAAAGATTCAAAAAGTTTATCTCTACAACAACCCAAATCCCTATGACAGAGCAAAAACCTAAGACAACAATTGTAACACCCTGGATTCCCGCTTACCCCGCAGGGCTTCCGGCCTACCAAGCATGTCACCAACTTAATAGCTCAAGTGGTAGCAGGAATTGCTATGAATATGTACTTAACCCCTAGGTACATGGTTCGATTCCTGCGGGAGGCAAAAACAATATTTCCTAGGCAGCCGATAAGCGGACCTAGGGGGGATTATTGATTAAGCCGGTAACATGCTCGGTTGGCCGACACGGTTGATGCGTGCAGCGGATATCGGGGTGTTACATTAAGTACATATTCATAGCAATTCCTGCTACCACTTGACCATATGGTCAAGTGGTAGCAGGAATTGCTATGAATATGTACTTAACCCCTAGGTACATGGTTCGATTCCTGCGGGAGGAAAAAACAATATTTCCTGAGCAGCCGATAAGCGGACCTAGGGGGATTATTGATTAAGTTGGTGACATGCTTGGTAGGCCGGAAGCCCTGCGGGGTAAGCGGAAATCCAGGGTGTTACAACAATCAACAAAGATTTGTAACGCAAGCTATATATAACGCAATGGGCCACAAATATACATGAGTTCAAAGTAAATACATATACAAAACCCAACAAATAGAGAATACATAGAGAAGAAGAGAGGTGAACCAAAAAACTCCTGATTTATTAGTTCCGGCCGATGATCAATCCACCTCCGATCAACCAAATGTAAGCTCCATAGAGAATACATAGAGAAGAAGAGAGATGAACCAAAAAACTCCTGATTTATTAGTTCCGGCCGATGATCAATCCACCTCCGATCAACCAAATGTAAGCTCCATAGTTGTTTTCTAATCTAATCTATCCAAAAAATGATGGGTGATGGATTGAGAACAAAAAAACCAAAAACATAACCTAAAAATGTGATTTTTCCCTATTTAATGACTTTCCAAATCGCCCAGACCACGCTTAGAGCCAAAATCCGCGCTAAGCGGGCCCTCTTCTGCCAAACTTGTCTGAAATGCTCCCAGACCGCGCTTAGCGCGGTCAAGCCTGCTTAGCCCGCTCAACAAAAAAATGAAATATTGTTTTGGTCATAACTTGAAAACCGTAACTCCTATTTGTGCCCGGTTCGAAACGTTGGAAAGCTTATTCCATGCTCTATCTAACAATAAATAAATGACAACCAATTTGATGATTTTTATCATCCTTATTTTGAGCCTTATCAGTCGGTGAATTGCTCAAAATTGCGCGTTTGAAGCGGTGTCTTCGGCACTTTATTGTTCATGCTCCAGATACTCATATATACCTACAAAATGAATAGAAAACTATCAAACGGTACATAAATGAATAAAAAATGCAAAGAATATGTAATATGTACAAATATAACGAAAATGTACGTGTTCACGCATAAGTTGAGGAAATAGAGACGATAAGTATCGTAAAACTATATACACAAATAACTACAATTTGACACTTATCAGATTCTGGTTTTTTGTCTGATTCAATGGTATAGGTTGCTCGTTTGTTTTGTTTACTTTAAGTATGTAGTCAAGGTGTTTGTTGAATTGCTCCAAAGATGTTTGGATATGTAGGTGATGGATTTTTGAGAAAAAATCTTAGTGAGGTATTTGCAAATCTGACTCTTTATTCGAGTCAACAAATGCTTCTTCTTGAGATGGGGAGTTTTTTCAAGATTGAGAACCTGTTTAATCGAACTGTGTGTGATAAAGTCAAAGATATGATTCGTAACTGAATAAATTTAAAGATTGTGGTTCTAAAACTTCTTTTTATCTTGTGAAAGATTGTTGTTAGGTGACTTGAATTAAGAAATTGGATTGAGGATCTTCCATTAAATTTTATTTTTTCAATATTTTGCTTACCAAAAAATGAATCTCATAATCCAAGCTATTTTCTCTTTCTTCGCGTTTTCTACCTAAGAAATTCGTTTCTAATTTCATTACACTAATTAAAAATTTCTCTTTGCCATGATAAGATTGTCTCCGGTGGTTGAGTTCAAGTACTCGAGGAATGCTATGTTAACACAGCACCGTTAGACATATACTTTACACCCTCTATATCATACAAATGCATATTTATCATTCCATTGTAATGCAATTTCAATTTCGTAAATAACAAATCATGAATTTTGGAGGCTTAAGTGTTTTTAAATAGACATGGTTATATGCAATTAAAAAAATCTACATTCTGACCCCAATCTGGTTATTTTGTGTTTTTTTCTAAAATTTTGATTTATAAATTAATAACATGTTTCCATTAACATATTAATATAAATAAATGTTACTATTAAATATTAAAATATAGATAAAAAACTTATACTTTTTTAACTCAACTACCATATATCATTTGAATTACTCTCGTCCACCTCTAATGTGTTTATGATTGTTTTCGAAAAAATAAAATATAATCAAAATTTGTGTAATTTTTGGATTTTAATTTAAGAATTCTAATACCTATTCTAATTGTTTTGGTGTTGTATAGTATGGTCAACACTTCATTTTAATATATTTTCTAATCATTTCCTACCGTTAAATTTTTTTAAAGAAAACACTTTCCGTCAATAATATATATATATATATATATATATATATATATATATATATATATATATATATATATATATATATATATATATATATATATATATATATATACTCAAAGACTTTATTATATTAATTATATACACTAAATTTTAACACATCTACTTCTTTTTATATTTTATATCTATACTAAGATTAAAACTTTATGGAATTAACAACATATTATTGATAAAAAAATAGTCTTAAAAACATATTTTGAGAAATAACCGGTTTTTGTAAAAAAATTCAAATAATTTGTATGATAAAATAAATAAATAATTTTTTATTTAAATTTAAAAATAATTGATTTGAAAATGGACAATAAAATAATAGGATTAAAATTGAATTTGTAAAAATAACTTGTTGTGTAATATATATATATATATATATATATATATATATATATATATATATATATATATATATATATATATATATATATATATATCAAAAAAATTATATTTTTATTGACGTATTATGAAAAAATTTATACCTCCTGATCCGGAATAAAGATTCTTAAAGATACTTTTTCAAATTAGATTGCCCGTAGAGAAATATCCAATACACTGTAAAAAATTATGTAAATATAAATATCTTGTGAATCAATTTGGGCTCTTGCCCCATATTTCTCAAATCCATAAATATTTTAATAAAGTGTCTCAACTGAATTTACTGAATATAAATTATGATTAATACCAAGTCACAAGTTTTAATTTGTACTAGAATTCTAAGATATAAGAAATCAACAATATATCTATCAACTCAGGATTTCCCATCTTCAAAGTCATGCCCATTATGAATGCATAACATAATATTTATATTTCCCCTATATAAACGATCAGAACATATACATATTAATCTGGGTGATAAAATGGATTCGGCCGGTCGGACATGTCCGTTTTACGACACTTTTTGTAAGGCGGTGCAAGGTTGTAGGCCCGCTCCCTTTAATATGTCCGCCATGTTTTTTTGCGAGGTTTTGCGGACATGAGCTTTTTCATACAATTTTACTATTTTTAGGCCTAAAAGATTCAATGTTCGCGGGCCTTCCCCTCCCCGTCCTCACTTTTTAGCGGGGTGGAGCAAGGTTTTAGACCACCACTCTCAAATATGTCATCCCACCTCGCCCCATTTTTTCGTCAGCTTTTGTGGGATGGGTCTAAATTGGGCGGGCATGCCCGTTTGTCACCCCTACATATCAAGAAGTTACATTTGAGGAACCAAATATCCGAAGTATACTTTCATAAAATATTTTTAAAAATTATAGAATTCCATATGCTTCTTGTAACATCCCAATTTTATTAGTATTTTTATTAATTATATTATTTGGTGTTTTTAATAATTATTTATTCATTTAGTTATGATGTGATATAATAATTATTTGAATATTTGATTATGTGTGTAAATGTGTTATTTAGGTTAATTGAGTTATTAGAGAAATATAACTAATTGGGCCTAAGTGTTGTAATTATGATGCTGGAATGATTGTGGGTTAAGCTCAATTAAAAAAGAAGGATAGTAAGAGAGTTAGGATTTTAGAGACATAACCTTCATTTGAGAAAAGAGGAGAAAGAGAGAGGAATAGAAGAAAGAAGAGAAAGAGAAGAGGGAAGTAGATTCTTGAAGAGGGTGGACTAGTGATTCAAGGTAAGGGTGTGAATCCAAGTCATTATAGGTCTATATAATTGGGTAATGGTTGTTGGGTTAGTAAATGCATGATTTAGGATTTGGGGATTTTGTTATTTCATGAGTTGTGTTGTGAAATTGATAGGATAATCCATAAATGATGTGAACCCTAACTTGTATTTATAATTCTATGCATGATTCTATGAATGGGTATGAAAATAACATGTGAATTGGTGAATATGTGTTGATTTTGGTGAAACCCTAATTTTGTAGAATTGTGGAATTGTGTTCTAAACATGTTTTTGATGATAATTGTTGTTAATGGATGCTCAATACTGTTATATGTGGCTTAAATTGTTGTTTGAGAATGTTTTTGGGTGGTGGAAGTATGGTTTCGCATGTCTGATATTTCTATTATTTTCTGCAAAATCGCATGTGCGCTAAGCGGAGCTGCAAAAACTGTTTGCTTCTGTTTTTAGTTCTGCGAAGCGGGCTTGAGCCCGCTAAGCGAACCTTGCTGTTGAAAACTTTTTGAAACTTCCAGTTATTGTATCTTTTGATCCGTAACTCTGTTTTAGGTGTCGTTCGAAGCGTTAGAAAGCTAATATAATTATCTATATGATAGGATAGAGTTGGTTAGCACTTGATGAATTAATTATTATTTTGTTGTGTGAATAACTTATGATTATTCTCATGTGTTTTATGCATTGGTGAATAACGGTGCAATACATGTTATGTGATGAATTGTGAATAATATGTAATTATGTTTGTGTGCGTTATGGATTGATAAATTGTGGATAGCATTAGTGGATATGTTATGGGATAAGATATTCATGACATGTATGTTTTTATTAAGAAGTTGAATTAACCGTATCCTTTCGTTACTTGATTTGTGTACTATGATGTTCGTTGTCATTATGATTAATAGATGTTTACGCGTTGGGTTGACCCAGATTCTTATGATGTTTGTATAGTTGGAAATGATTATAATTTGGTATAACATGATGGTAATACGGTGAACTAACTTTAAAGAAATGTCGCGGTAAGCAAGAGTTGCCACCGACTTTTATTTTATCCAATTTAAAGAAAGGCTAAAAGAACAGGAAAAAACATTTTTTGAAAGAGATTGAGTTCGGTGGGTAAATTATACAAAGGGAAGGTTTAAAGCACCCTTTGTATCCATGGTTATCCATGGGCTCTTAATTGCCTAACTCATTTGTTTTCAAAAGTTTATAAATGTATAGAAAAAAAGCATTTGAATAAGGACTTTAGCTTGTAAATAAGCGTATCCTTTTTGAAGGTTTTTGATAAAAGGGTAAAATAGATTTAAACTAGAGCAAGCAATTAGGAGGTAATTACCCTTAAAATATAAAAGGTTCTTTTAGCCTTTTAGAGCTATCCATACCATAAGAGTGTAGGAAGTCCTTTTGTTGGAGGTTGAAGGGTCGTCGAGATATCGTTTGCCATAAAACTGTCCCTACCATGTAGAGGTAGGTAGTCTTTAGGGAAGGATAAAATAGTCATTTTAGGCGACCAATGAGGACACCTCAGCAATCGAAAGGGAATATCATATCATATCGTAGGCAACCTCGAGGGACGAGATCATATAACAGGAGTCAACATCGAAGGGACTTATGATCTTCAATAATGATAATGAACTGAGGGAAACATTTGCTGAGGTATCCTCGTATCTGAGGGACTTGACTATTCTGTAATAAACAGGGCAACCAGACAACAAATAACAAGGCAACAGGCAACAAGAGGGGTTACCATTAAAGGTGTGTGGGTGCACAATCACGTGGTTGATTCAGATATATTATCTTGTAATTAATTATTCTAAATTTAATTGGAGGTTTTCGCGCCCTAAATTACTAACCACGCAGTTAATCAGAAAATAAACCAACAAAATTAAATCCTAATTATTATTATAACCTCGGAGCAGTTACATAATAAGGCAAAAAACAGTTTGTGGGTGTTTACGGTGATTTCCGGTAAACAACCGCTAGTCTTCCAAACTATAATAAATATGATTTGGTTACTCGCAGGATCGACTAGATTGATCCTAGGACACATAGTCAAGAAGATTGTTATCAATGTTCATTCGAATCATATTTGTGATTCGTCCTCTTCGATAAAAGTTGTTCGATTAAAGAACAAATAATCTTGATAATTACTTTGTTATATGTAATTGTAACTTCAACGAAAAGATAAGTAACATAGCATATGAAACTTAAAGACTTGTTAAAACATAAAGAATCTTAAACTGCAGAAACGTTAAAGATTTTGAAAGTAAATAAACGTGAAAGTAAATTCGAAAGTAAGTGATGTTAAAATAAAGATACAGGAATTTAAATGACAAGAAGTAACTTGAATGCAATAATTCTGAAATAAATTCGAAAACGAAATATAATACACATGTATTAAAATGGTGGTGTCATACGTACATTTTCTCAGCGAACTCTTTCTCTTAACGCTTGATACTTGAGTAAATATGTGAGTGATTTGTACAAAATGAACACACAGAATCCTAACATTAAGACTCCTATTTATACTAGTTTCGACCTTAACGGTCCTATACTAATCTGCTGCCACGTTTCTCATAAGAACTTCCAGCGAAGCCATCTGTTATTGGACAGTTACGAAACCGTCTTCGAATTTCAAATCTTCCCGCCTGAGTCCGTCTTCGACGCGTGGCAGTGTATTAAAAAACACTACGAAAACACGCTAAGTAGTAATACTTAAATACATATTCTACAAATTTTGTCTAAGTCCCGAAGACATATGCTTTCATTAGTCTTTCAGTGTTCACTATCTTCATCGAACTTAGAAGTCTTTATTTTTCGAAGCATGACCATCAGTAGCCATTATTTTACTTTTTAAGGGATGGCCTTCAGTAACCATCTTTCCTTCGATTCCCTACTCCTTCGAAGGATAATCACTATGAAACGAAATCTTCAGCTAACAAATTGCCCCCAATAAATGCCTGTTTCGAGAATCAACAGAAATAGGCGTTTCTTGTCATTATAAGATTTCGTTTTTATGATCCTTGAAAGTTCCAAGACTGCTGACTAACGTCATAATCACTGATAACACTGTTTCCGAAACGTCTTGTCATTTTCAAAGATGTCTTCTCATAACTTACATTCCCACGTTTTAACCTTACTTCCTGATCATTACTCCTACATACTAGGAGTGAAGCTAACTTATTCGACCGCCGTTGGATTAAATCACTAGCCGCCACGTGTCTCTTGGTTTTTACCCAAAAGATTCAAAAAGGTTTCCGTTAAACCTTTAAATACTTGATCTTGCGCCTCTATACCGCCTTTCATTCATCTTCTTCACCGAAAAACTGAAACATCTTCACTCTTTTTAGAATCTTGCTCTTTTAATCAAAAATTTCTCCATGGCTTCATCTTCAAATGTTCTTCAACCCGCTTTGAAGCTCCAATCAACAACACGTTCTGGGGAACGAGAGTTCGTTCCAAACCCTAATACTGAAGAAATACGCGCTATTTACGCTTCCCAGGTAATCATTCCCTTTGAACTTTCTGGAAAAACTCTCGCCTTTATGGGTCCATTACTAAGTGAAAATATCCAATCTGTGAATAAATTTTTCCCTGCTTACTACAAGACTAGACCATTAGTTAGCAAAGTTAAGATAGATGAAGATGGTCGTTCTCCTTTAGGCAAATCTGCTAATGTTGAGGAAACTTCAACTGCAACCCCTTTAGCTTTGGCAAAAATTAGGTTAAACTATATGACCAATTCTGTAAAAGTGTTTAGGTCATTCCCTTTAGCCAAAGATCCTGATTTGTACTATGCCTGGTTAGAAAAAGTAGAGAAACAGAAAGGATCCTTTTGGAAATCGTTAGGGATATACGATTTGATTCAACTGTCAAAGACGGGTTTAGAATACAACCAACCCATGTTAGTAGCAGCGGTTCATTTTTGGGATGCTTCTCACAACACCTTCCATCTCCCATGTGGAATGGTTACCCCTACGCTTTTCGATGTGGCCGCTATAACAGGACTTCGACCAACTGGCGAAACCTTCGATCCCAATGAGATGGATAATGACACCATTGGTTTTAATGATTCGCAAGTCACTTATACGGCATTCATCCAGAAGCACCATATCACCACTGAAGCGACAGTATCTGATGAAGAGCATATTGCTTTTCTAGCATTATGGCTTTCACGATGTGCCTTCTGTTCAAGGTCTATACAAGTTGCGAAAAGGTACCTTTGCATGGCTAATCAGTTGCATGCTGGGAAAAAGCTCAACCTTAGCCAAATACTTCTAGGGTCTCTTTATGAAAACCTTAGTGAAGCTGCAAACCTTACCAAGAATTTCAAATCTGGTAGTTTACTTTACGCTGGTCCTTTCTGGCTATTGCAACTGTGGCTTAATGCTACATTCGAAACTCATCTTCCCTTTCGAGGAGATGTCAATGAGGAGGATAGCACAATCAGAAATCGAACTATAGAGGGGACCAGGCTAGCTTACCTAACTCCAAAAGAAGAAATGGGAAAGCTTCATGAACATTTCCTGGCGTATTCAATGATGTTTGCTCGGCGTGACCAGTTCGATCCTTCTATGGCCCCATTTGTACACAGAATAATAGGTCCCGAATGGTTTACTCGAAAGTTTCCACCAACATCTCAAGATCAACAAATCGAATCTATGGAAATTTGGGAAGCCTTTCTGACTCCAAGATTGCTTTCCCACCGTCTTCGACCATCAAAGGGTCAATGTATCCTCATGTGTTATCAACCAAATTTGGTCTCAAGACAGTTTGGGCTAACTCAAATAACACACAAGTGCTTATATGAGAAAAGGAACCATATGTGTTTCCACACTTTGTATTTGACTGAAGAAGAATGTGAACGAAAAATCAACAAATACGTTGGCGTCACCAATCTTTCTCCTATTCCTTTCGAACCTTCTTTTTACTCTACACCAGATTTCCATCAATGGTGGACGGAGTATTATAGTTCTCAAATTTTTGATGCTGATAGCCTTGCTCAGGAACTAACTGAAGCTTTCACTGATGTGCAGGAGAACTTCCAAAAAGGTACTTCCACTCATATTAAAGAAATCCAAGCTTTTCAAAAATTCTTTGAAACTATCTATAGGCCTGATGATCTTAGTCGGACCATTCGTAAGGCTGCAGTTACTTTGCGCGAAAAGTTTTCCGCCAAACTGAATAAGTTGAAATTGCCCTCGTATGTTCGACCAGAACTACGTTATGAAGTGGCTTTCAAACTTCATCCTCCAAAATTCCCTCCACTACCAAGTGCTGATTTTGGCGTGGCTCTAAGTCCTCCTTTCCCAGACTGGTTTGTGTGTGGGAATGCTCTAAAAATTCTTCGAGAGAGTACTAAAAAACGCGTTGAACGAGTGGTTCCGACTAAGCATACCTTGGATACTTTCAAAGGACATCTTCATATAGATCTTAAACATGTTCGTGTCCTGACTCCAATACCTGAAGGTTTGGATTAAGATAATCTTTTCGACTGACTTTTCTTTTCTTTACTGATATACCGATTTCAGTCTCAACTACAGCTGTTGCACGAAGGAGGAAGATTAAGGAAGCTTCTGCCCCAAAAGACTCTGGGACATCTAAAAGCAATAAACCAAGTGAGAGTGATTCCATCGTCGCCGACAAGAAGCCCACGGTACGTACTTATCTCATACTCTCAATCTTGTGCAATCTGTGATTAGTACTCATCTTTCTTATTTTCCACTTGCCAGAGTTCGAAACCCCCAATGGGTTCGAAGCTTAAAGCTTCTTCGACAACTGGTTCAAATGGCGAAGATAAATCCCCTCCTCAAACTAGACAAGGACAGAAGAAGAAACACAAAGCTGTTACCCCTTCAAGAAAAGGGAAAAAGGCAAGTCCTTCCAAAGCTGCTTCTCCTGGCAATAAGGCGTCCTCTGAAGAGTCTCCTTTGAAGACTGTTAGCAACGCTTTCGTTGTGGAAAGTCACAATTCAAGTCCAGACAACATTCCACCCAAGGTATTTTGGGTTTGTCCCACATATTATCTTGTGATTTTAACTAAATAATTGCACTGACATTTTACCTTGTTATTGCAGGATGATGCTGGCACTGCTACTTCCGGTTTTAAAGACCATGGCCTCACCATTGATGTTGATAAACTTTATGGTAATTGTTAAATTTCAACTTTCGTCAATTAAACCCTTCAAAGGCTTATCCTTATGACTAACTTTGCTTCGTTCAAAACAGATGCTTCTCGAGCTAAAACCCATGTTCTCTCACCAGTCTTCGAAGACGTTAGGCCAATTGCCACCATATTGCCTAATGAGCCAATCGAAGAAAGCCAATCTACTGACGAATCCCCACCTACTCATCAAGGCAAAAATTTGGAAGAGGATCATCCATTCTCAGGCAGCGACAATGTGAACCAGCAATCACATGACAACGAAGATTCTGCGTCGGAGAAAGATGCTATGGAAGAGACTTCTCAACCAGAAAAACCAGATTCTCAAGGAACTTCGATTCGCGATGCAAAAACCATTCCTGAGACAACTTCGACGCCTGCCCCTGCAAAGCCTACTCCTTCGGAGCTTGCACAACTTAAGCAAACTGATCCTCTTGGTTTCTTAAAGGCTATCATGAATGTGAATACTCCTTCGCCTCCAGAACTTAATGTCTCACCAGCTGTAACTGCAGATTCTAGTGACAAGGAAGATATTCCTAGTCTCCTTCGACAAATAAAAGAGAGATTCTTTGGGGTCAACCTTGTAGATATTCTCAACCGGGACCCTATTAAGAGCCACAACTTAAATCAACTTCTAAAGAAAGTAGATTTGCTTCAAGTTTCCACAGAAGTCTCGGAAGTGATTGTTCTGCTAGGCTCTCTACTTGAGCAACTCCAAGCTAACATCCTTCGAAAGCAAAATGTCGAAAAGGAATTATCTGAGACAGTGGCCTCTCATGACTCTTCATGGAATTCTGCTGTGGACGCAACGAAACAAGGTGAGGCCCTCAAGCTTAAACATCCAGAGAATCAAAAGGCCATTGATGATTATGAGAAGAAAATCAACTCCTGGAAACAGGAAATAAAAGCACTCGAGAGCAAGATAAAGGAGGCTGAAAGTAGTCAAGCAGCCCTACAAAAGTCTAATCAACAAGATTTGCTCGAAGTAGTGCAGTCAGGAATTAAACATTTCGAGACTGCACAAAAGTTAGTGCCAGAGATCGAAAGGTTAAAGAAACAAAGGGAACTAATTGAACTTCGAATGTCCTCATGGGAAACTCAATACCTGAAGATCAAAATGGATCTCCCTGAGGATTTTAGCAAGATGTTTTCAATCTTGTTACTTATTGCACCTTTATTTTGTAATCGAGACTGCTGTAGACACATAATATTTGTATGCTTGACTCCCATTTATATCTATAATATTTGCCAGCATTATTTTAGCAAATCTTTCAATTTTCTGCCAAAAATATATCTTTAGATTTCCTACAGTGCTTTTATTAAATGCAACATGTAGAACCTGAACATCCTTCGCAGCACTCTTGCCTCTAGACTTGACGTTTCCACTTCTTCTAGCCATAATCATTATTAAAAAGTGACGTCACTTTCTCCAAAACGTCAGTTTTAAGACGTGCGTGCATCAGTTTAATGATTATTTCTCAACTTCCAAGGGCGGGAAACGGCGGAAGCCATAACTTTTCACTTAGGAAAACCAACCGCAGTCCAATCACTCATTAACCATGTAAAACCACTCTTCAGTATTCCCCTTCTATATAAAGGGTCCAATATCACCTTTATTTCTTCATTCAAGTGATTCTTCTCCAAACCAAAACACAGAACCAAAAAAGAAAACCCACAACTTTTTCCTCTCAACACCACTTTTCCTTGAAATGGCTGGAACTCTCTCTTTTAACGATATCAAAACTCTCATCAAGGGTGAGTTCAGACTCTGTGAGGAAGAACTCGTTCGTCACTTCATTAATCTTGAAACCCTCTTTGCTAACCAGGAACTGAACTTCTACTTTGAGGAAGTCCTGGAGGGTGCCATCTACCCTAATATGGTGGCAGAGTTTTGGATGAATGCGTCTTTACGCATAGACCCTGAAGGTAGAGCCACCATTGATTCATCCATTCGACATGCTCACCTTAGCATCACTCCCACTACTATTGCCAATCTCATAAGATGCAATAACTCCGGAGCAACTTTTGATGACAATGTTTTCAGCATGACCACTCATATCATGTTGAGAACACTCATGGACAATGATCGCTTCAGTGCAAAAACCATCAGGATCTGGCACCAAATGCTCGTAGGCAACTTCCAACCTCGGGTGATTGATGAGAACAATATCATGGTTGAAGATCTGGAATTTATCCTCTGTGGTCTTCGGGGGAGAAAGATTAACATACCTTTGATGATCTTCAAGGGGCTTGTTAAAGCTGTCTCTATCGGTGTTGACCGTCGAGAGAGTGTAACTTGTCTTCCATACGGGAGACTCCTTAGTTACATTTTTCTTAAGAAAGGCGTAGTGAGAAGGATGCGTGATTCTGGAGCCAGAGATATGTTCGAGGCTGAACCTTCTCCTGTGCTATCTTTGGAAGGTTTAGACGCCAGAATTAACTAGCGAGTTTTTTCCTTAGGTTTAATCTTTTTATATATCTATGCCTTCTTTTCTTTTTGTAATCTCAGATCCTATTCTTGGATCTTTCTGTAATGAATGTATTTCCATGCTTGAAATGAAAAGAATATTTTGGTGTCTTCTTTAATTTTTGTTTCCATAACTCTTTCTGATTGTGAAGCCATTTTGATCAATGTGGCGTATATTTTTGACACATGCCTGACCATTTTGGCTTTTCGTAGTACCCTGAGTATCTACGTCTTTGCAATCTTTACTTCATGCATGCTAGGTTTATATCTCTTCAAGTATTTCCCGTTTACTCTTAAGATCCTGCGATCTTCTGCTAACTCTTCAATTTCGTATGCATTGTTCGAAAATACTTTTAAGATTTGAAAGGGTCCTTCCCAATGTGGGGACCATTTACCAAGTGCCTGATTCTTTCGATCTATAGGTAAAATAACTTTCCAAACTAAATCATTATTAACAAAAGTTTTACCTTTCACCTTTTTATTATATGCTCTGGACACTCTTTCCTTTTGTCTCTTAATCATTTCCAGCGCTCGAAGCCTGTCTTCGTCCAAATCTACTAACTCATTCATCATTAATTCCCAGTATACGTTGGGAGGAATGTCTGCTTGTCTTTGTATTCTTACTGATTGCAAACATATCTCAATTGGAAGTACTGCGTCATGTCCAAACGTTAACTGAAAAGGAGTTGTATTTGTAGCTTCTTTTGGAGATGTTCGACAAGCCCAAAGTGCTTGATCTAAAGTCCTATGCCAATTCTTGGGTTTCTTTCCCACATGCTTCTTGATAAGTCCAATTATTACTTTGTTTGCTGCTTCAACCTGGCCATTTGCTTGAGCATAATAAGGTGTAGAAGTAAATAACTTGAAACCTATTTCTCTGGCAAAGTCTTGCATTTTTCGTCCAGTAAAGACTGATCCCTGATCCGTTGTTATACTTTTTGGGATTCCAAACCTATATATAATATGTTTCTGAATAAACTCAATCACAGCCTCTTGATCCATATTTGCCAGTGGTATTGCTTCGACCCATTTTGTGAAATAGTCTATTCCTACCAAAATGTATCTTTGACCTTTGGATGACTTAGGGTGAATTTCTCCAATCAAATCTAGTGCCCATCCCCTGAAAGGCCATGGTTTTACTATCGTACTTAGTTCGTTTGCTGGGGCGTGTTGGATACCTGCATGTTCTTGGCATTCTTGGCATCCTTTTGCAAATTCTATGCAATCTTTTAACATCGAAGGCCAATACATCCCATATCGAAACAAAAGCCATTTCATTTTGTGCCCTGCTTGATGTGCACCACATGCCCCACTATATACGTTCGACAGAGCCAAGTATGCTTCTGCTTCTCCCAAGCATTTCAACAATACCCCTTCAGGAGTTTTCTTGAACAATTCATTTCCCATCAGAAAATATGACAGGGCTTTATACTTGATTTTCCTGTCTGTATCCGTCGAAGGATCTCTCAGATAGTTAATAATTGGACTCCTCCAATCTGTGTCTGCCAATGAATCTATATTTAGTACCTCGAATTGTTCTTTGTTGGCATAACCCAATTGTGAGTTCTCCAGATCACTTGGCGAAAGTTTAGTACACATTGCTCTTCCTCTTACTTCAATCAATTCTTCCAACTTTTTTTTTGATACTTTATATCCTGAAGCTACTTGAGCCAAGTCGTTTGCTTCCTGGTTATTCACCCTTGGTACGTGTTTTAATTCTACGTATTCGAATTTCTTGAGCAACCTATTTGTAATGACAAAATACATGATCAAATTCTCTTTGATACATTTGTATTCCTTTGTCAATTGTTTAATGACCAATTCGGAGTCTCCTTTAATTTCGACTCTGGTTGCCCCCAATTCTAACAAAGCCTCAAGTCCAGCAATTAAAGCCTCGTATTCAGCTTCATTATTGGAGCATAATGGACCTTCGATTTTATACTTGAGCTTTGTTGGAATTCCATCAGGAGAAATTATCAACATTCCAATGCCAGTTCCCTCTCTATGCGTTGAACCATCGAAATATAACTTCCAAGGTTTCAAATCCACACAATGCTGATGATTCTCAACCACCGCATGGTCGACAATGAAGTCCGACACAATTTGACCTTTCATTGCCTTGAGAGGCTGAAATATTAGTGAATATTCAGTAAGGGCCAAAGCCCACTTGCCAATTCGACTATGTAGTATTGGCTTAGATAACATGTGTTTTATAACATCACAATGAGATGAAACGTAAACATCAACTGGCTTAATATAATACTTAAGTTTGATACAAGAGAAATACAAACAAAGGCAGAGTTTTTCTATATCATTATATCTAGTCTCTGCATCATTGAGTACTCTACTTAAGTAATAAATGGCTCTTTCGATGCCATTCTCATCTTCTTGGGCTAGCATGCTGCCTATTATTTTATATGATGCTGAGATATATAGGCGCATGTGCTTCTTCCCATTTGGGGGAGACAGAATCGGTGGACACGTCAAATATTGCTTTATCTGATCGAAAGCTTCTTGATGTTCTGCACGCCATTCGAACCTTCCTTGCTTAAGCCGTAGTAGGGGCGAGAAAGCTTGCGTGCGTCCACTTAAGTTAGAGATAAATCTTCTTAAGAAATTTATCTTACCCAATAATGATTGTAATTCTTTCTTCGTGGATGGAGGCTTGGTTTCCATAATGGCTTTTGTCTTGTTTTGGTTGATTTCTATCCCTTTTTTGTGGACTACGAAACCCAAGAAATCACCTGCTTGCACAAAGAAAGCACATTTAAGGGGGTTCATCTTCAAGCCATATTTCCTCATCCTTTCGAATGATTGGCTCAGATGATCGAGATGACTTATACTCGAGGTAGATTTTACCACAATGTCGTCTATATACACTTGCATGAATGTTTCTATGAAGTCGTGAAATATAGAATTCATTGCTCTTTGATAAGTTGCCCCTGCGTTTTTCAAACCAAAAGGCATCACAACCCATTCGTAAGTGCCTATTGCTCCTGGGCAACGAAATGCTGTCTTGGATACATCATCTTCTGCTATAAAAATTTGATTGTATCCCGAATATCCATCCAACATGTTCAAATACTCAAAACCTGCGGCTGAGTCTACTAGCATTTCTGCTACAGGCATGGGATACTCGTCTTTAGGAGTAGCTGCATTAAGGTCGCGAAAGTCTATGCATACTCTTAATGAACCATTCTTTTTAATTACAGGTACTATATTAGCAATCCACTTAACATACCTTGTAGTTTGGATAAATTTACAATGTAAAAGTCTTTCGACCTCCGCTTTAATCTTCGAGTGAATCTCTGGCGCGAATCTTCTGGGAGTTTGCTTTATTGGCTTCTTCCCTTCTTTTATTGGTAACTTCAATTCGACCAAGTCTCTTCCGAGACCAGGCATCTCATCATAATCCCAAGCAAAACAATCTCTGTTGTCTTTCAACATTTTGATGATCGTTGCTTTCAATTCTGGTTCTAGTTTCGCGCTGATATATGTTATTCTCTTTTGATCATTGTCTCCAAGATTTACTTCTTCAAGTGGATCTTGGGCCAACATCTTTATGTTCGACGCCATCGGGTCTTTTTCGAATCCCAAAGGTTCTTCGTCGTATATTGCATCTAACTTTTGACTTGGTTCTTCTTTTATGATCTCTTCAACTGGAACCGTATCTTCAGGGAGTTCGAAACTCGTACGTATTTCCAATTCTGATATTCCTTCTTTGGTTAGAACTGTATCTATCTTTGTACTTGATAGTTCGGCTTCGAGAGCCGCTTTTCTTTTGTTCTCGGCCACATAGGCCGAAATCTATTCGAAGAACCCAGACTCAGACATGATTAATGTCATCGTCCCAGCCTGTTGGCCGTACTGTTGGATAATTCTCCAATGGTGCTGTATCTGGTGGACCATCCATGATCTCTCTATCCCATTGGAATCCATTTGGGTGTAAAGTCAAATAGTACAATGCATTTTTATTTGGGGTATACATCTCTTCAGCAGCATGACAAGGGCCTATGTTTGCCAGGTTTCTATCGAAGTTGGTTTTATTCACCTGGTTGACTTCAGCCATGTAGTAACTCTGATCACCTTCGATATTCTCCACTATACCATCTTCTCTCCAAATTGTCACCCTCTGATGCATCGTTGAGGGTACAGCTACTACCCCATGAATCCATTCCCTACCAAGCAAAAGGTTGTAGTTTGCTTTTGCTGGTATAACCATGAACATGGTTGGCCTGGTAACTGAGCCTACTGTCAAGTTGACTTGAACAACTCCCAATGTTTGTCCTATTTTGCCTTCATAATTAGATAAAACCATGTTATGTGGCCTTATATCTGTATCGAACATACCAATTCTTTTCAGCATGTATTGAGGCATTAGGTTCACTGCTGCTCCTCCATCAACTAAGACTTTATTAATGCCAACATTCTCAATCTTAGCCCTGATGTAGAGTGGCTTCAAATGGTTTCGCATACCCTCATCCGGTCTTTCGAAGAAAGCATTTTGTTCTTCTACTGCACCATTGTTCAACACATAGTAACACACAGGTCTGTGTTTTGTCATTTCTTCGATATCAGCCTCTTCACAGTCTTCTACTTCAGTTTCCTGATTAAATTCGTGGGGGAGTACGGATACCACATTGCAGTTCAGATTTATGGATGACACTCCATCAGAATCAAAATCATTTGTCATTCTGTCCTCTTCTTTCCAAGAGTTTGAACGCATCTTCTCTTCTTCATTCAAGAGTTTTTCAGCTTCGAATAGTCTGCGTTCTACCGGAGGTTTGTTTGACTTTGCCCCCTGGTATGAGACTTGGTTGCTACTAGATTCTCCAGCTTCTCTTGGCCTGTATTCCTTCTGAGACTTTTTTATCCTCTGATGCCTTCTCCACTGGGACCGAGACATAGGATTTTTTCCTTTATAATTCTCCAATCGATTCGCCTCTCGATTTGGTCTTTGAAATTGTTTCCTATATGCCATTGCGGTTCTTCCACCTTGGTCCCAACTTCGCCATTTGTTGGTTCTTGCATCAGCTTGCACCCACCTATCCCTAGGTGCATTTGCAGGGACTTTGAAAGTCACCCTTCGAGCTCTAGGGTGTGGGCTATCAGGCCTCTTTGTTGGAGTCCATATGTCGAAACCATAAAGGTTAGGACGCAACCCCTGAGTTTCTCTACTCATATGGCAGTACACGCGTTCGAATGGTCGTGCGAGCCTTTCATCATAGACTGCCCCACATCTGGGGCACAAAGCAACTTCAGTGTTTCCTTTGTGGCATCTGACCAAAAATCCTACCAAGCTTTCCTCCATCTTTGGGTACAGTTGTAGTAGGGGATTTGGCTCTCTTCCTGGATGTTCCCATCTTTCGCGTCGAGCCCTTTCGAAATTGGCTTCAACTCTTCGATTCAGCATGATCGAACATCTTGGACACATCCATTGCTTACCACCATTTCTCTCGTGGCAATTCCAGAGATATTCTTTGAGGCTTTCGGTTTTTGGCGGAACTTCGATGCCCCCATTTTGCCTTGTCAGCCATGTCTCTAATTCGCCAAACTCAGACACTGGGCGTCTGGCGCTGACCATGTTAACTGCTACTGGAGGAACTTCAGAGATTTGTATTTTCTGGAGTTTCATCCTGAGGTCTTCAGTGGCCTCGCTGTTTTCTTCTTTCGAGGCTTCAGTTATCTCTGCCTTGGAAGATTCTTCAACATCAGTATTGAAGATTATGTCACCATTTAGGCTTTCAGTAGCCTGCTTTCCATTGAACATTGTTTTAGTTTTCACAACTTCGATTTCAGACGCCTCCACCATGTTGATATCTTCTACCTCACAGAGGCTAGCGTCAGCAATGTTCAGAGGATTGGTATCTACCCTCATTTGACTCTTGGTCTTGTCAGCAAACTTCAACCTTCCATCATTGAGAGCATTCTGAATTAGATCCCTGAAAAAAAAACATTGAGAAGTTTTATGGCCTAAAAAACCATGATATTTACAAAAACCTCTTTTCTTCCGTTGTTCCAACGGAGGAATTTTGGAATTTGGAGGTAGTATCATTTGGCCATCTTTTACCAGTAAATCAAATATTTCATCACATTTGGTAATGTCAAATGTATAAGTTTTCTTAGGGAACCTATCATTCTTATCATTTTCTACTGGATTTTTTCCATTTGCAGGATTTAACAATTTGCAAGCATAAGGTGGCGCTTCTTTCAATTCAGCCAAGTCTATTTCGACTTCTTCGGGGCTATATGAGTCCTCGAAAGACTCATCCTCAGCATCCTTGGCTTCGACGTATGCCACTCTTTCTTTCTTATAACTTTTATTTACCCTAGCTTTTTCTGCCTTCAGGCGTTCGACCTGTCGAACCCTATCTGCTAATTGGGCCATATCCCTGAGGTATTGGGTATCTAGTTTCTTTCTTATTGAATAATCCAGACCACCCACAGCCATTTCGACGAGTTCATGTTCCGGAACTGTTGTAAAACATCTTGATTTCAACAGGCGGAACCTATTCAAATAGTCATCAATTGTTTCTGTGAATTTTCTCTTAACACTGGCCAATTCTTTCAGACTTATCTTAGTTTGACCCATGTAGAATTGCTCGTGGAACAGCCTTTCTAAGTATGCCCACGCATCTATCGAATTTGGTGGCAAAGTAGTGAACCAAATGAAGGCATTCTTTGTCAGCGAACTAGGGAAATATTTAATCCTTAAATCCTCATTTCCCGCTATGTCTCCTGCTTCTGTCAAATATCTAGCAATATGTTCCACGGTTGACTCATTAGTTTCGCCTGAAAATTTTGTAAATTTGGGAACCTTAGTTCCCCTAGGCAATTCTGTCTGCATGATATAGTCTGATATAGGGGATGTATAATTTGGACGTCTAAGTCCAGTACTAAGGCCATTATTAGCCATAACCCTTTCTATCATGGCAGTTAAATTATTTTCTGTGGCCAGATTTTCTCTTCTAACTCTTTGGACAATCTCATCTGGATTTTCGTCCCTACCCACAATCCTCAATCTGGGTCGCTCTTCCTCCATTTCCTGTCGAAAGGGGAGGGTCCTTTGGCTTGAATCCTCTAAGTTAATTACTGGAGTCCTTTCGAACGACTCCGTTCTTCGTGAGGGGCCTATATCCCTAGTAGCTGTTATGGGTGGCGGGACTATATCTTGTACACGCTCCAAAATAGGCCTCTCTTCTTGATTCATGGGCTGTTTGTCTTTCCTTTTAGGTGGTGGTACTCCCATGAATTCTGCCATTCGATTCATTTGAGATGATATCTTCTGGAAAATTTCCACGTTTTCTCTATTTGTAGTAGTAACATTTGCCATTAGTGGGTTCAAGACTGAAGTTAATTCTCTGGCCAAAACCCCTACCATATCATGGTTGCTTGCATCCATTTCTTGTCGAAATGCTGCTTGGTTATTTGTAGTGAAGTGGGGTATTTGGGTAGAAAAATTAGTGTTTCGTCCACTTCGACCCACTGAACTAGCATTCGGTGAAAATGTCGTATTATTAGTTGAGGCATTTATAGGTCTTGCCCCTCGGACGTCTGTTCCAAATGGGAATGGGTATGGCATTCCATATGGACTATTTGGTCTCCATTCGAAAGCAGAATTTGTGCCTTGACCAAACGAATTATTTGCAGCATTTGTCAAGGGACACAGTACATCTTCTGCACTTGTGGATGAGGGTGCGGTTGTCGACGCTGAAACTGGAACAGTCCCTGAGAGCCCTATAGTATTTTCAGGCACAGCCTGGGAATTATCTGCAGGTCTCGATCCATTTGGACCCGTCGTATTCTGTGTTCCCTGACTGGAAGTCGAATTTGCCGCTCCTGATCCTGAACCTTGTGGAGGATCCTGATCACCCCCTGCACTAGCCGTAACAGCCATTTTCCTGTTGTACCTTCGTTTGGGAATCGGTTGTGCACTGTTCTTTAATTTACCGTTCCTAAGGTTCATACAAGGTCTTGATAATGTCTAGACAAAAACAAAGCAATTGATTAAAACAATCCGCGTGACACTGTCCCACTGGGCGTGCCAATTTGTTTACGGTGATTTCCGGTAAACAACCGCTAGTCTTCCAAACTATAATAAATATGATTTGGTTACTCGCAGGATCGACTAGATTGATCCTAGGACACATAGTCAAGAAGATTGTTATCAATGTTCATTCGAATCATATTTGTGATTCGTCCTCTTCGATAAAAGTTGTTCGATTAAAGAACAAATAATCTTGATAATTACTTTGTTATATGTAATTGTAACTTCAACGAAAAGATAAGTAACATAGCATATGAAACTTAAAGACTTGTTAAAACATAAAGAATCTTAAACTGCAGAAACGTTAAAGATTTTGAAAGTAAATAAACGTGAAAGTAAATTCGAAAGTAAGTGATGTTAAAATAAAGATATAGGAATTTAAATGACAAGAAGTAACTTGAATGCAATAATTCTGAAATAAATTCGAAAACGAAATATAATACACATGTATTAAAATGGTGGTGTCATACGTACATTTTCTCAGCGAACTCTTTCTCTTAACGCTTGATACTTGAGTAAATATGTGAGTGATTTGTACAAAATGAACACACAGAATCCTAACATTAAGACTCCTATTTATACTAGTTTCGACCTTAACGGTCCTATACTAATCTGCTGCCACGTTTCTCATAAGAACTTCCAGCGAAGCCATCTGTTATTGGACAGTTACGAAACCGTCTTCGAATTTCAAATCTTCCCGCCTGAGTCCGTCTTCGACGCGTGGCAGTGTATTAAAAAACACTACGAAAACACGCTAAGTAGTAATACTTAAATACATATTCTACAAATTTTGTCTAAGTCCCGAAGACATATGCTTTCATTAGTCTTTCAGTGTTCACTATCTTCATCGAACTTAGAAGTCTTTATTTTTCGAAGCATGACCATCAGTAGCCATTCTTTTACTTTTTAAGGGATGGCCTTCAGTAACCATATTTCCTTCGATTCCCTACTCCTTCGAAGGATAATCACTATGAAACGAAATCTTCACCTAACAGTGGGCAAACCACAAGAAACGAAATAATTAAATAGATGATAAGTTTAGGGTTACTACAAGGTTTGAGCTTTCATCGATCTCGGTTAACCCTAAAAATTAGGCACAAAAAAGAGAAATGTTAGTGTGTTACAGATTGATTGACTATTGATACAAATCCTTTTTTTAACCCAAAAAGGCAAATAAAAAAATAAAATTATGTGAAACAAACCCTGAAAGGTTAATGAAATTGAAAGTTTGAATAAATAGATAAACCAAAACAAAATCTAATAATTATAAGGTTAAACCTAATATTTTAATTAATTAAGCGTATAAAATTAAAATTAAAGGATTATAAAGAAAATCGAGTTTTTGATTAAATATATAAGAAAATATTATATCAACACTAATTTACTAGAATAAGTAAAAATAAATGAATGAAAAATAAAAAAAGAACTATAATTAAAATAAGAAAAAAGAGAAATATTCAAAGTGTTTATGTAATAAAAAATATTTAAAATATTTAAAAAACTTAGCTTGTGAACATGTACTGCGCATATGGAGGGGAGTATGGTGCGCCTTCAGATCTGAGCACGTTGGATTGACTGGAGAACAGATCTGAGGGCTGAGATGAGAGAGACGCAACCTACATGCGTATGCCAAGAAGCACTGGATTGGTCTGGTTTAAATGACAAACGCGCGCGTGAATGGACCAGTGAGGAGACGCCACATGATCATCTTTTTCACTGGTCCGTCGTCTTAGACCTTGCAAACGCCTTTACCGACGGACGGCGCCGTCACCATAGATTGGCCAACTACGAATACGATCAAACACAAGCAAAAATATTTCGTGACCACATGACTGTGATCGTCCAAGTGTCCTGAGGTCAAAAACGACCTTGGTTTTCCCTAATTTTGCCTTAAAAAGAGAACCCTAGTTTGAAGCTCTAAAAACCTAACAATGGCATTAGTCTCAGATATGCAAAGAAACGCAATTAAAACTCCAAAAACAATCAATATATCATAACAAACACATATATGCAATTGGATTTTAATATGGATGCATGAATAAACGTAATCGACTCAGTTTAGAACTGGACACACCGTGACTTATCGGAGCTTGTTTGTGATGATTCAGGACCTTGTAAAGATCGGTATATCTTCAGGGATGTCCATGGGACGTGTATGAATGACCAGAATACCTTGAATTGGCCTGCAACTAAGAAATCGGTTTTGGAAAGTTCTTGACTTTTGGAAGGTTGGTTAGGGTTCTCCTCTGCAGAAAATTGTCCCCTAATGGTCTGGCTTTGTTTTATATTTATAAGTGAATGATTTAGGTCAACAATAACAAATCAAATCTCCTTGAATCAATCATTGGCATATTGATTGAAAATTAATTTTAAAAGTTTCAAATTATGGCCAAATCTTAATATTTTCCTCCCAATCTCCCCTTGCACTAAATATGTATCAAATAATGTATATTTTGATTATTGATTCTGATTAAAACTCTCTCTCAAATCAAATCTTTGAGTATTTCTTCAATTATTTGATTTATATTGTATTTTTAGTGAATTAAATTCAATAAAAAAATCAAATATTAATCACAAATTCGTGGAATTCATATTTTAGCTTCTAGATAACTTGGGTAGCAAGATTGGACCATAAAAAGTTGAGCCTCTTTGCAAAGAAATCCATTTTGAGGCCTTTTACTTCACGTTTTTTCCTTCAAAATTAGCCAACTTTGACAAGGCATATCGCCTTCAATTTTTAAGGTATGGAGGATTTCTAGGACTTTTTGGAAACCTCAAGATGTCTTCTATAAGCCACTTTGGAAGCTTTTTTCCGTTTGGAGATTTTATCTTGACGATATGGGCTTTGACAAAAAACTGCTTTTGGTTGACTTTCAAAAAGGACCTATAATCTTTTGGTTCATACCTCTCAAATGAAGCATTTTTCGACTTGGCTTGTGAGAGACAAAGTTGTATAGAATTCAATTTTATTTAAAATGAGCTTTGGATGGGAAATTTCTGATGTTCCATGTGAAAGTTATGGCTGGTCAAAGTTCAGTTGACTTTAGGTCCAAAAAAAATCCTAATTTAGAAACTTTAGGTTTTGTTGATTTCTGAAATTTCCTTGATGAATCATGATCCATACTTAATCAAATGATGAATTATACTTCAAAATAAGGTTGTTGACAAAAAATCAGGAATTTTGATTGTACTTTGATCACAGTTGACTTTTAGGTTAATCTAGTCGACTGTTGACTTTTTGAGCAATTGACGGGGCAATTCTTGGAATTGAAGCTTGTACTTTGCCATAGAGATATTCTGAAACATCATAAGCCATATGAAATCCATTGGAGACTTTGATTCATTGATTTTCTTTAGAGAATTCAAAACCTTAGTTCATTGAGCCATTATTTAGGAGAGTGTGTCTTTGAGCTTTGAGCTTTGGTATGAGCTTGAAAGGAGAAATGAGATGGGCAAATTTTGGGGTATGACAATTATGTATGCTCCCCGTGATGAATAAAAGTTGTTATGACGATGTTGTTTTGATTTTTGTTGATACGTTGATGAAATTGTAGGCCTATGACCAATGTTGAATAAGTTGAATCGTCCTGATTTATGGGCATGTTTGAGTTGTGGGTCGATTGACCAGTGTTGATTTAAGTTGATGCAATTGATATATGTTTAAGTGGTTTTTTTTTACATTTTTGTTGCATTATTGTGTATTTTTTTGTTGAAGTTGAGGTCGCATGGCATAAATCGCATTATTAAGTTGACCTGGATTGGCACCACGTTGGCCTGGATTGGAAAATTAAGTTGAAGGCTTATGCCTTGTTGACGCCTCTATTAACTGGCGGTTTTTAAGTTGGGAGTTATGCTCAAATGGTACCACATGCATATTGTCATACCCCAAAATTTGCCCTCATATATTTGCGAATGCCATTTTATTATGAATCAAAGTAATGACATGATTGGTAAGAGGTTAAAGCTTACAGGTATAAGGTCACGGGTTCGGATCCCACTTCTTGACACTTTTACCTTATCTTTCTAATATGATAATCTTTATAATTAGGATATTAGTTTTAGTAATTATTAAGTTTAGTATGTATTATTATTATTATTAGGATATTAAAATGAAAAAGAAAACAATGAATTTATTTTAACTGTCACGTTTTAAAAGGTTAGAATTATTATTAATTTCTTTTATTTTTTATAGGTTTTAGTTATTATTATTATTATCAAATTTTATTTTGTTGTATTATTAGTAATAGTGATCTTCTATTTTAGGATAATATTATTATAATTCCTTTTCCTTTTGTTAATTTATAAAAAAATAATTGTAAAGCTAGACCCAAAAAAAAAATCTCCCTCCCAGTGTGCATCAGAATGATCAAAACAAAAGAAGGGAAACAATTTTGGTTTCAATATCTCAAAACAGAAACAAATCCCAACTACCCTTAATCTCACTCAATCAGCATTTACTCACATTCAATCAAGAATTATTCTTCAAGACCTAATTTGACATTATAAAAGCTGAAGAAAAATTCACAATGAGGGAGGCAGGAGCAGAGGCCGAAAACCTTATTCTAGAGCTTCCAAAACCGTGAATTGAAGGGAAGTTGCAGCCAAGGTATCGGGACAATTCGAGCCAAAATAAGTGGGCCAATCTATTCCTTGAAGCGTCTTGGTCGATCCCGGCCGTTTGCAACACGTCGTAGCGTCCGAAATCGCAACGTCACGGTTATGTTTTTTTCAAGTTTTTTTTCTAATCTTTGATTTCATACATATAGGCATGTTTCATCAAATCTAATTATGCATTCATGTTTATAACCTTGTTTCTATACTTTCTGGAGGATTTGATTGAATTTTAAGTGCAGATTAAGACTTTCACCATTGACAGAGCTTCGAGTTCTTCAAATGGGGATTTATAGATCTTTAATCAATTAAGGTTTGTAGATCAGAAACCCTACCCTAGTAGCCTTAGGTATTTTTAGGTAGGTTTTATCCACTAACGCACTTTTAAGCCTTATAAACCCTTTAGGTCATAATAAGTTTTCTTTTCAAGGTTTATAGATCTTTAATCAATTAAGGTTTGTAGATCATTCATACACTAAAAACATTTCTCTTCTTCGCACCTACTTTTCAGGGTTACCCCAAGATCTTCCGATTACGCGCCATGCCAATCAAAAAGCTAAGTTCCGACTCTTTTTCTTAAATTTAATTTTTATTAATTGTTACATTTGCCTTATAGGTTCAACTAGGGTTTACTTCATCTGTTAAAGAATTCCGCCTACACTTACCCCTATTGTTTTTCTGTTTAATTCTCAGATGATCAAAGTCAATCGAAGATCGATTCATCAAAGAGATTCGAGGAGGGTCGAGGCATTCAAGAGTTTTTATGTTTATTATTGTGCCCTATTATTTTTTGCCTTTTAATTCCCCCATCCCCGTAGGTGTTTATTGTAATAGCGTAGGATTTTTATTTTCATGCCTTTAATTTTCTGCAATTTTGAACTGCGTGGTTAGTAATTTTAGGGAGTGCAAGCCTTTAACAGAATTAGGATAACTAACTATAAGATAAATATCTGAATTAACCACATGGTTGTTGCACCCACACACCTTTAGGGTAATCCCTCTTGTTGCCTTATACTGTTGCCTTATATTGTTGCATGTTGCCTCTAATTGTACTAAATAGTCAAAGTCCCTCGATTCCGAGGATACCTAAAGCAAAGGTTGCCTTATTCAAAGATATCATCCATTTTGTCCCTCGAAGCTGCCTCGGTAAAAGATGATTGTCCCAATTGCTAAAGGTATCCTCGCATGATGCCTAAAAAGATTAATGGCTATTATATCCTTCCCTTAGACTATCTGCCCTCTTTATGGTAAGGACAGTCTTATGGCGAACGATATTTTCGATGACCCGATCACATCCAATTGAAAGACTTCCTGCCCTCTTATGGTATGGATAGACCCTTTCACCTGAAAGACTAAAAGAACAAAACTTTTAAACTTAGGGTAGTTGCTATTAATTGCTTGCTCTAAAATTCAAAACTCTTTTCCCACTCTTTCCATATCAAATTTAAAAAAACTACGCTTATTTACAAGCTAAAGTTCTTTTTTCAAAGTTTTTACTTTTCACACCTCCTTTTCAAACATTTCAAACAATACAAAAGTGAGCTAAGCAATTAAGAGCCCATGGATAACCATGGATGCAAAGGGTGCCTTACACCTTCCCTTTGTATAACTTACCCCCGAACTCAAAATCTTTTTAAAAGGTATTTTCCTGTTCTTTTAGCCTTTCCAATTGGATAAAATAAAAGTCGGTGGCGACTCTTGCTTACCGCGACATTTCAAATAAAGTTAGTTCACCGTATTACACATATGCATAGTATTGAGTCGCATATTGAGTTGCATTTGAGTCATTGTGATGATGAAGTGGTTGTTATGATGTGTGGATGCATAGTTGTGAAGTTGAATTCATTTGATATGAATTGTTGAAGTGTTGTGAGTGTGATATATGTGATTGAAACATATATGATGAGAATGTGAATATATATGTATTAATGATATAATTATATATGTGGATATGTGAATCATGTTTGATTGAATGAGTTAAACATGTGGATCTTGATATATTATATATGAATGCATGTTTATGTGAAGAGTGATGAATTCTTGAAATATATAATTGTTGTATTTTACGTTTCCCATATTATGTTTATTTATAATGATTTGAATTCTCACCCTTTTGTTTGAATGTTACCCTTTATTGGTAACGTGCAGGTATTCGAGAATTGAAGGTTTAGTTGTTGTTATTCCAAGTCGGGTTGTCGCACTGATACATAACACTCGGGGGGATGAAAGCTAGTTGTTTAGTTGTTTGATTTTATTGTTGAATAACTATGTTGATACATGAAAATTAATTGTTGGTGTTAAAATGGTTTTAAGCTTAAAAATGCTTTGTCATCAAAGTTGATTAATGTAGTTCTGTTGCTTAATGTTAACAAAGTTTAGTCATGTGGTATTAGTTCATCTAAGTATTTGTGTTATGTATCTATGATGGCATGATATGGTTATTAAGTTGAATTATAATACTCCAATTGTTTGTCGAAATAGAATTTTATAACTCTGATTTCCTTTATAATTACCGGGTAGAATTGCGGTGTTACACTTCTTCCTAGTCTAAACTTGTGGGTACACCATGCCCCTTTTGAACTAGCTCTTGAGCGTACATGGGAGCATGAGTTTCAAGTATTTTAAAAACTTTTTGATGCTTCAAAGTCGAGTCTAAGGTTAGACTAGTTTAATTTCACCTTGTTTCTACATCAAGGCACACAAGACTATTCTACTTGGTATTTGACCATGTTCTTTGAATATTGAAAACCTATGAGTAGAAGACATATTTGATTGAACTTAGAATTGTCAAAATGACTTGTCATCATCTTTCAACCTTTCATTAACAATTAGCTTTAAGATATGAGTGAATTATCACAAATGTATGTATTTTCCCATCAATACTAAATGGTTACAAGATAAAAACTTCTTCAAAATTTTAATTCCAATATCATTTTAGGATGCATTATCAGTTGTGTCGCGTAATATTTGATTAAGTCATCGACCAGTCAAACATGTATCAATAGTGTTTTTTATAATATCTGCTAAGTGGCCTAGGATTTGGACAAAACTTAGAACCCTATTTTACCAGGTCCAATTATTGTTAATGAATTCAGAAGTAGCACACATATATGTGAGGTTATGGATAGATATTCATGTTTTAATGGAGTGTCGTCAAGAACAAAACAAAATTATGAGAAAGATTCAGCTTCTTGAACAAACACAAGAAATCCTATTAGGTTTTTCAAGAAAGAGAGAGAATAGAGAAGAAGAAGAAGAAGAAAACCAGGATTAATTATAACTGTTTTACTATTCACTTACTCGATAAGGTTTCAAAGATTACAAGTGAATAACAATAACCAACCTCTCAAATACCTGGGAGAACTAGTCTATTTATAGACTACTAAGCTAACTTAAGCTACAAACTAACTTAAACAATTAGGTTGAACAGACAAGCCCAATTCGATATGCTAACAATCCTAGCATTTCGACGATTGCATGCTAGAGTGTATTTCAACTACACCATGCAGGACTTCGACATCAACATGTGAACAGACTTTGACAAGATGCTTAATCTATGTGGAACCAAAAAGCTAACCTTGTTGAGACTAGAGTTTGATCTAAAATCTCACAAATCTCCACCTTGAAATAAACTTTACAACATCAAGGGAACACACTAGCTTTCTTCATGCAGCTTTATCAACTGTATACAGTGGAAAAATTTGCAGCTTGGCAATATCTTGGTTATCATATCAACAATATTATCTTTAGTTGAAACCTTCAGTACTTGGACTTTTACACACTCGATTATTTCTTTGACGAAATGCAGCCTCGCATCGATGTGCTTGGTTCGCTCATGATAGGCTCAATTCTTCGACATGTGTATTGTACTTTGGCTGTCAAATTTGATAGTGATTGCTCGGCCTTGAAGTTTCACCTAATTAGCAAAACCATCAAGCCACAATGATTCTTTCACAGCTTCAGTAAGGGAAATATATTCCTCTTTTATGGTTGATAAGGCAATAACCTTCTGAAGTGTCTATTTCCAACTGATTGTTATGCCAAACATAGTGAAAACATATCCAGAAATAGATTTTCTAGAATCCATACAACCTACATAATCAGAGTCGAAAAATACTTTGATTTCTACTTTACTATCACCAGCACAAACTCCACCATAAATCAAAACTCTGCTTAGAGACCCATTTATGTACCTTAGTATCTACTTCAATGCTTGTCGATGCGCCTTTCCAGAATTCCCCATGTACTTTCTTATAAGGCTCAATGAATATCTATGTCTAGCTTCGCATAGACCATGGCATACATCAAAGAACTTACTATATTAGCATATGAAATGCTATTCATATAGGCTTTTTCCACTTTAATACTTGGCCTTTGAGTCGTACTCAACTTGAATTGAGGATTTGTTGGTGTCACAATAGACTTTGAATTCGACATACCAAAATTTTCGAGTATATTCCTTAGGTTTGTGTCTCGAGATAAGCATATTCTCGACTGCTTTCTATCTCTTCGGATATCAATCCCAAGCATTCTAGAGGCAGATCCCAGATCCTTCATGTCAAACTTCTTATCGATTTCAGCCTTCACCTTCACTATATCCTCGGCACAGTTGCTTTCTATGAGGATGTCATCAACTTAAAGCAACAAAATAAAAAGTGAATTTATAGGTCGAAATCTGAAGTAAACACGGTGGTCGAACTGGCTCCTTATGAAACCTATGTGTACCATGAACATGTTGAATCTCCTATTCCATTATGAGATTATTTCAGTCTATATAATGATATATTCAGCTTGCACACTTAATCTTTCTTTCCCTTTCCTGCATACCCTTCAGTTTGCCTCATCGGGATTGTTTCATCTAGATCATAATAGGTGAGAACTTCACATCTGTATGTTCATGCTCTAGGTCGAACGTTGCCACCATAGAAAGTAACATTCAAATGGATTTGTGCTTCACAACAGGTGGGAATACGTCATTGAAGTCAACTCCTTCTTTCTGAGTGAACCCCATAGCAACCAATTTTTCCTTGTATCTCTTCGACATCACTATTTCGATTTCTTCCTTAACCTTGAAAATCCACAAACAACTGACTAACCAGGCCCTTGTAGGTTTCTCAATCAACTTTGAAGTGTTATTATCATGGAGAGATTTCATATCATCATTTATGGCCTTCATCGATTGAGTCTTATATCGACTCTTCACAGCTTCCTTATAGTCTCTAGGTTTTTCATCAATGATCTTACTTGAAGAGATTAAAGAAAATGTTATGTGATCTACATAACCAAGTCTCTGAGGTGGCTTAATGACTCTTCTCGACCTATCTTTAGCCATCAAGTAGTGATTATCAGTCTCCTTATCTTCATTAGCAAGCTGGGCTTCTTGATAAGTGCCAAAATGTTGTTATTTTGAGTATATAATTGTGGCACTTATCGATTCTATTCATTCCGTTTTTGTAATAAAATCCCCACTTTTATGTATATATTCACATTATTTAGTTTTCATATGTTTTATATACCGTTTAATAGTTTTTCCTTTGTTTTTATAGGTATTCATGCTTATTGGAGCCTCGAGGAATAAAGTGTCGAAGGCACGGCTCCGATTGCGCGATTTTGGATCAAATAAGCAAGATTTGTGCAGAAAGGTCCGCTCAGCGGCGTGTAAGCGCGCTTTCCAGGGGCGAACCAATTTTCCTGGCCGCTAAGCGGCAGCTCTGGCCGCTAAGCGGAGGCCTGTTTACTGTTCTAGATATTTTTGTAATACGTGTATTCCGCTCAGCGAGATTTGGCCGCTAAGCGGCCGTAGCAGAAATTGTCTTTATATTTCTTCATTTGTAACATTTCTAGGGTATGGTTTTGGAGAGTTTTTGGTTCCAACTCCATCATTTTCATTCTTAGAGTAGGATTAGCTTAGAAAACAACACCGGGTCATGCACTTGGAAGATCGGAGGTGGATTTCTCATCAACCCGAGCTGACAACCCGCGAGATGTTTGGTTTATCTCTTCTCTTCTTTGTGTATTTCTTTGTGTTGGGTTTGTTTGTATAGTTACTTGAATCTTATGTATATTTACCGATTATAATGTTATGTTTAACTTGCTTTACGAATCTGTGTTGATGTTATCCTGGATTTTTGCTCTGTGCTGGAGATTTGAGTTGCTTTAGAGATAAACCTCTTGAATCTTTATCTAGGATGATAATCTGTTGGTTCTGAACTCTAGAGATAGATTTAGAGCTAGCATTCACTGTAGGTATCTGTGCTTAATGCTTTCATGTTTGAGCGGCGCGCGAGAGATCGCCGACGCGAGAACACGGATGTTCTCATGACTTCGCGTTAGAGATAACCTTAGTTGTGAGATGATCTCGTTTGTGCTCCAGAGATGGACGCTTATGTGAGAGATACGTGATGACATAGATGAGTATCGTAGGTTGAGTATAACGGGTCGGTAAGTGTATGTTTGTGAAGAGTGAATATATTTACATTCCTGATAAGTTATTTCTCTTCTAAGAATGTATTTGTTTATTCTTTTCATGTCTATATCTTTTTATCTTTTGTTTATTCAAACCCAAGCTCGAAACCGTAGAAACTGTTGAATGGCATCTCTCCATCTCTGTGGACGATAATTCCCGGATCAATATTTCCAAATCTTTTCTGTTGCTTGCCCTATACTGCATTCAACAAAATGGCGCCGTTGTCGGGGATGGTTGTGATTGCATCGCAATAGTTTTCGTGGTTTTGAGCTTTGTATATATCGTATAGTTTCACGTGTATATACTTACTTGTACATGTTTACTTGTTTATGTTCACCAATTTTCTCTTTTTGTATGATAATAATTGTATTTGTTCCATACTTGTACATATGTGTTTGTTTGTGTATATAGTTGTATACTTTCATTTTTATGTTTGTGAAATTGTGGTATATATTTGTACCCGTAACGTTTGTTGAGTGGTTGGTTAGGACATTTTCTTTAGGCTTGTGGGGTGAGACGTCACCATGGCATCATTGGAGGAAGCTACTTTCCAAACACCAAAACAATGAAGGCGTCGAGCTAACGACGTAAAACAAGCGCTTGTTGGGAGGCACCCCAACGGTTGTAAAGTTTTGTTTATTTTTATGTTTAAGAGGAATTTAGGTGAAGTGGTGAGTGATTGGAACAACAAATCTTGTTCTGATTTTTCTAGTTTCTGCTATGTCCGCTAAGCGGAGCAAAGCTCGCTAGGCGAGCATAGCAGAATTTTGTTTTTCTGCTCTGTACCAGTGGGGTTCCCATTCCACCTGGTTCACTCATTTTTCCCACTTTCACCAAGGCTAATTAATAGTATATATTAGTTTGTTTTTCTAATTCTTTTGTTGGTTGTTTGTACTTAAATTTTGTTCGGTGATTCGAAGATTTTCGAGGTGATTTTCCAAAGCTTGAGTGTTTCAACTTGCGGATGTATGGTAGGATATTGTTTTTGAAGTGTATCATTCAAGGTACTCATTTATCGCTTTCTATAACATAGCATATTTAGGAAACTTTTCATTTGTACAATTACCATACCATTCATTCTTTTGCATTACTTGCTTATTGATTGAATCACTTTAGTTCCCAAACCATAAATGTGAGGAAGCTTTCCATTGTTTACATATGCTGGAGGCCACAATCTTTGTTTTAACTGGATTTTATTATGCTTAATCTTTTGTTTATGTTGATTTTATGAAAGCATGAAAAGGATCAAGGCATTTGTTTCATTTTGAGCACAACTACCATAACCAAATAGTCAATTCACCTTGTGAGTGTGTGATCATTTGTAAACCCTTTTGAGCCTTTTTGTCAATGTCCATGTTGTTTTTGCTAAATGCTTATCTTTGAGTGTTTAGTTCTCATTTTTGCATGGATGATTGATTCTTAGTTTTCTTGAACCCTCAACCATGATTTTTGGTATGAATTTTTACCTTGCCTTAGAAAGTAGGGAGTATTCACATGATGATGTGGTTGAATTCAAGTTGGGGAGAAAAATGATTGTGCACTTATTTGGTTGTTGCTATGAAATTGAAAAGAAAAAAAAAAGTGAAAAGAAAGAAATGTGAAAAGAAAAAGGAAAGAAAGAAAAAATGTGAAAAAGTTTTGAAAAACAAAAAGAAAAGAGAAGTGAATAATTGTGCTAATAAGTATTGTGATTGGTTTGAGAAGCTTGTGGTTATGGAAGAAGTTTAATCGAGATTTTATTGCTTGGAACTTTGTGGATTGATCACTCCCTTAGGTTTAGGCAAGTTTTTGTTTCGATTAGCCTTAGGACATATCCCTTGTTTGGTAACCAAGCCACATTACAACCTTGAAAAGTCCTTGTGATTCTTGCTTTTATATCTTCGATGTGATTTTTGGATGAATGCATAATTTAATCTTTTGTTTGCAAGATTGTTGGATGAGTGTTAAAAGTCCTTCACCTTTGTGTGTTCTTCATCCATTGATGAATTTTGCTAGGTGTGATTCATGATGTGAGCATGTATTGTGTTAGAATGTTTTGTATGCTTTTTGTGCTTAGGATTTGTTTCGTTTACATGTTGTCGTTGTAGGATAGTGGTAAGTATTTACTTTGTCTATACGTTTTTGTATTAAGCCATACATTTGTTTTTGGTTTTCAAAACTTGTTGATTCACAATTCTTTGGTTTATTGCTTTTGATTCTTTGATTTATTTGACATTGTTTGAGGACAAACAAAGTTTTAAGTTGGGGAGAGTTTGATAAGTGCCAAAATGTTGTTATTTTGAGTATATAATTGTGGCACTTATCGATTCTATTCATTCCGTTTTTGTAATAAAATCCCCACTTTTATGTATATATTCACATTATTTAGTTTTCATATGTTTTATATACCGTTTAATAGTTTCTCCTTTGTTTTTATAGGTATTCATGCTTATTGGAGCCTCGAGGAATAAAGTGTCGAAGGCACGGCTCCGATTGCGCGATTTTGGATCAAATAAGCAAGATTTGTGCAGAAAGGTCCGCTTAGCGGCGTGTAAGCGCGCTTTCCAGGGGCGAACCAATTTTCCTGGCCGCTAAGCGGAGGCCTGTTTACTGTTCTAGATATTTTTGTAATACGTGTATTCCGCTCAGCGAGATTTGGCCGCTAAGCGGCCGTAGCAGAAATTGTCTTTATATTTCTTCATTTGTAACATTTCTAGGGTATGGTTTTGGAGAGTTTTTGGTTCCAACTCCATCATTTTCATTCTTAGAGTAGGATTAGCTTAGAAAACAACACCGGGTCATGCACTTGGAAGATCGGAGGTGGATTTCTCATCAACCCGAGCTGACAACCCGCGAGATGTTTGGTTTATCTCTTCTCTTCTTTGTGTATTTCTTTGTGTTGGGTTTGTTTGTATAGTTACTTGAATCTTATGTATATTTACCGATTATAATGTTATGTTTAACTTGCTTTACGAATCTGTGTTGATGTTATCCTGGATTTTTGCTCTGTGCTGGAGATTTGAGTTGCTTTAGAGATAAACCTCTTGAATCTTTATCTAGGATGATAATCTGTTGGTTCTGAACTCTAGAGATAGATTTAGAGCTAGCATTTACTGTAGGTATCTATGCTTAATGCTTTCATGTTTGAGCGGCGCGCGAGAGATCGCCGACGCGAGAACACGGATGTTCTCATGACTTCGCGTTAGAGATAACCTTAGTTGTGAGATGATCTCGTTTGTGCTCCAGAGATGGACGCTTATGTGAGAGATACGTGATGACATAGATGAGTATCGTAGGTTGAGTATAACGGGTCGGATGTTCCTGTCTATATCTTTTTATCTTTTGTTTATTCAAACCCAAGCTCGAAACCGTAGAAACTGTTGAATGGCATCTCTCCATCTCTGTGGACGATAATTCCCGGATCAATATTTCCAAATCTTTTCTGTTGCTTGCCCTATACTGCATTCAACACTTCTTCTTCGACGTCATCTTGGTTATGCAATTCAGCATCACTATGCTCCACCTCAACATGAAATTTTCCGATTCTAGTTCTTCATATATTTCTATGTTTCGACCAACATCATCAATTTTCTTGAATATCATATATGCTTGATTGAAAACTACATCACGATTTGTGGTACACCTTTGTGACCTGGTTCTAGGCCCAATAGCGTATAGGCTTTTACTCCCTCAGGATACCCCATGAACATGCATCTCAGAGCTCTAGGTTTGACCTTGTCTTTCCTAATATGAGCATAAGCGACACAATCAAATACTCTAATTTTGTCGAGATTAGGTGGATGTCCCTACCAGACTTCTTCAAGTATCTTCATCCCCAAGACAATCGAGGGGCATCTATTTATCAGATACAATGTTGTTGAAACAAACTCAGCCTCAAACACCTTCTTCAATCTAGCACTAACCAAAATGCATCTAACTCTTTCCAAAAAGGTTCGATTAAACCTTTCAGCTAAACCATTTTGCTGGAGAGTACATGAAGTAATTATGTGTCTTATAATACTAGACACAACATAATAGTTGTCAAACGCCTAATTGCAAAATTCAAGACCATTGTTTGTTCTCAATTTCTTGACTTTCTTGCCAGTTTAGTTTTCGACCAGAGTCTTTCAACTTTTGAAATTTTCAAAAGTTTCATCTTTAGCTTTCTGAATGAATACCCATAATTTTCTAGAATAACCATCAATTGTGGATAAAAAATACCTTGCACCATAGTATGAAGGACACCTTGCAGACCCCCTAAAGATTAGCATGAATATAATCATGGGAGCCATGTGTTCTTTGTTTACCTTTGTTTAACTTCACCCTACATGATTTACCAAATACACAAGGTTCGCAAAACTCCAGTTTTTCAACCTTGTCACCAAATAACAGATTTTGTTTCAACAATTCAACCAGGCCTCTTTCATTAACATGGCCAAGTATCTTGTGCCATAACCCAGTCTTCAACACAGGTTTTGTGGATGCCACATTTTGTGAAGCCCTTACAACCTCAACCTCAAAGGTATGCAGGCATTTCCTTTTGATGCCTCTCAAGACTTCCTTCGACCCATTCATTACCCTAAGTATACATTTCTTTCCTTTGAAAACATATCCTTTCTTGTCGAATTCACCAAGAGAAAATAAATTTCTCTTCAGATCAAGTACATACCTGACACTGGTCAATATCTTTATTGAGTCATCATGGAGCTTGAATCTTAAAGATCCAATTCCTAAGATTTTGTTGGTTTTGTTGTTTCCCAGCAGCACTGATCTACAATCTTGATCACAAAATTCCTCAAGCACATCTTTGTTTGGAGTCATGTGCCAAGTGGAACCTGAATCCATGATCCATTCCTAGCAAGAATTGTTGCTCGAAACTACAACACATCAGACGATTCAAAATCATTTTGCACAATGGTTGCAATACCATTGTCCTTACCACCATGATTGTTCTCTCGATCAAGGCACACCTTTCGTGTGTGACCCTCCTTCTTACAATGATAACACTTAATTACATAAGTATCACCACCATATTGTTTATGATGACCTTTACCTTCTTCTTTTCAAACTTACCATCTTTCTTCGATAATGTCCCCTTAACGGACAAACCTTCACCAATAGATGATTGTTTATGCTCCTTCCTCTCGTTCAAGCCTTTGAGTACAAGGCAGATTGAACTTCTTCAAAGGTCAAGGAATCTCTTCCATACAAGAGAGTTTCTTTGAAGTGAGCATGAGAATATGGTAAAGCACACAACAAGAACAACACTTGATCTTCACCATCGATCTTGACATTGATATTTTCAAGATCAAGAATTAGCTTGTTGAACATATCCAACTGCTGAGAAAAGACTTTGTCTTCACTCATCTTGAATGAATACAGAATTTGATTCAAGCAGAGGCGATTGACTAACGATTTGGTCATGTGCAAAATTTCGAGTTTCGTCCATACACCCACCGCTGTCTTCTCCTTTGAAACCTGTCAAAAAAACCTTATCACCAAGGCTTAATACGATGGAATTGTGGGATTTCTATACCATCATCATTTTCTCCTTCTCCATTAACGCAACATTCATGGCTACAATACCCTTCAACGCTTCCAACAAACCTTGCTGAACCAGTATGGTTTGCATCTTCAAGCGCCACAAGTCGAAATCATTCCCACCGTTGAATTTCTCAATCTCAAACTTTGTTGACGATATCTTCTCCATGCTCACTGCACCTGTTTGTTGTAATGTAGTGTCGTGAAGAACAAACCAAAACTATGAGAAAGGTTGAGTTTCTTGAACAAACACAAGAAACCCTATTAAGTTTTTCACAAAAGAGAGAGAAGTGAGAAGAAGAAGAAGAAGAAGAAGAAGAAGAAGAAAATCAGTATTAGTTATAATTGTTTTCTACATACTTACTCAATAAGGGTTCAAAGATTATAAGTGAATAACAACAATCAACCTCTCTCAGCAACCTAAGAGAACTAGTCTATTTATACACTATTAAGGTAACTTAAGCTACAAGATAACTTAAAAAATTGGGCTAAACAAACAGGCTCAATTTGATATGCTAACAATCCTAGCATTTCAACTATTGCATGCTTGAGCGTACTTCAACTACAGCAGGCAGGACTTCGACATCAGCATGTGAACAGACTTCGACAACATGTTTAATCTATGTCAAAACAAGAAGCTAACCTTGTCGAGACTAGAGTTTGATCCAAAATCTCACAAATCCATGTATCTGGAGTGAGACAATCTCATTAATAATGTTTGGCTAGAAAGTTTTTCAAATTTTCCTTGTCCACATCCTATTGCACCAAAGTATCACGTACAAGTGTAGTACGTGATATGAGATCAAATTTTATTTCAAGCCACTTATGAATTCATGGAAATCTGGATGCTCCACTTTTGGGAAAGGTAATTCGAAGGCTACAAACATTTTCACAAGTAAATACCACAATCTCTCTTGATCAAAATTAGGCACCGAAAGGAAAGAAAGAACACATCCTTCACTATTAATTGAGGGTGTAAGTATTATTTTTCTCTTGTTAACATCACTATTTGAGTTACTCTTGCAAATCTTAGAATGTGATGCCATTGAAATCGTCCCATTATACTTGAGCATATTATCACAATGGTTGATATAGCTATTTTTTCCTGAGTTAGAATCTAACTTGAAGTCATTCCAAGCAATTTTTACGACATCTAGCTCTAGATGGTAACAAATCAGTAGTGTTCTAGACAATTGGTGAAGGTGAAACAAATAAATTTGTCTACTCAGATTGATCATCCATTTTTATATAAATTGGAAAGAAAAAGAAAACATATTACACAATAGTATTCATTGACAAATAGCCCATGTCATAATTCAAATTTGATCATTAGTTAAAATAAAACAAAATATGTATCATCATAACCGTTGAATGTATCATATAATTGAACTACAAACTATTTTATGGCTGATTGCGCACTCTTAGTACTATTCAGGCATCTTTTCTATAACAACTTTTTTAGTATCTAAATAAAGATTTTATGCTTTGAAATAAGGTCTTTAATTTGAATTTTTCATAATGTTTTAAGGCTTTTTAATTAGCAAATTTCATGCAAGATACAAGCATAAATTGCTTAGATTTCATTTGTAGATTAGAAGTGATAAGAGATACATTAGTCCTTAGTTGAAAGTAATGGTCAAGACAAAAAGAATTCGCTTCAACATTTATCATAATTAGATTTACTTCAATAATTACATTTATATAGTTTATTAAAATGTTGAAAGAGCAAAGCTTCTGGCAATAGATTATTCTTAAAGATTTACAAGAGTCCAAACAAAAAATGTAATGCTTGATTTTCAAATTTGACCATTCATTTTTATGATCATTATCTATTAGAATCCAATTCTTTACTTTCTAATAGTCCAAGTAGTTGATATATCTTAGATATATTTCAATAAAATAGGTGTGCCAACTCAAATAATTATAGTATACTATACTTATATACTATTCTAGTATACTTGACATAGTGGAAAGATTCTAGTAATATTGCTAAAACACATGCCTTAATAAGGGAACAAATTCACATAAGAAGTTCGTTTCTAATTTCATAACACTTATTAACAATTTCTCCTTACCAGGATAAGGTTGAACATGGAGGTTAGAGTTTCAAGTAGTTGAGGAATACTATATGAACACATCATTCAATTACAATTTTATCATTAAATTGTAATGCAATTGCAATTTAAATAGAGATAGTTATAGGCAATTTAGAAATCTACTAACTATTCTAACGGTTTGAAAAAAATTAGTATAATTAAAATTAGTATAATTTAAGAATTCTAATAACTATTCTAAATATTTTTATGTGGTGTGTTTTGGTCGAGCCAACAAAAAAACAATACACAAAGAAGTGTTAGAATTTTGAATAGAATTCTGAATATGGTTCTAAATAGAATGCTGAATAGAACTACATCATATTTATTCATTTGATAGTTAAAAACTTCAAATTAATTCCACCCAATTTTATATTACTTTATATATTTTCAATTATTTAAACAAATTAATTTTATTTTCTAATCATTTATATTAACTACTAAAATACCTCCAGAAATCAATTTATGGCTGATTTAGTGTCTAATCATAATTAGGCAATACTTTTAAGTGTCATATTTGAAGTTATCAATTTATCACCCATCACTTTAAAATAATAAAAAATTAAAAAATCTACATAAATGTTAATTTCAATGATATATTTTTAAAATAAATTACTTTTTTATCTAATTAATACATTTTAGATATGTATTTTCTTTTCATTTTATAATATTATTTAGAATAGAAAAACACAGCTAATTTTTCAATAAAATCATCAAATAATTAATGATTTTTCATTTCTTTTACAGAATATGAAATCACACAACTTCAGTGTGTTCAAACTTAAACTTAGTTATCTTAACGTTTGTTATAAGAGAGTTTATTTATATTTTTAACAAATTTTAACGGTAAATAACTAATCTAAAATATATTTAAATTTAATTTCAATAACAGATTTTTCACACATCTTAAAATTTAAACGTTTATTTTTTTTAAGATACTATTTAGTATGTGTTTTATTAAGAGATTTGAAAATTAAAATTTAATAAAAAGAGTATAAATTAACAAATTAAAAATACTCAATATTTGTTTACAAAATAGATTTAAAAATTAAGCCTTAAATAGAAAGAGATTTTTTTTCTTCTTCATTCTACATGGGCAAAACAATGTAACTTTGTTAAATGAAAATTTGAATATAAAGAGAGAGAAATATATGAAAAATTAAAAGAAAAACTATTATTAAATGTTATTGTAATTAATATGTTAAAAAATAAAAGAAAAATAAAAAGGAATGTCTTATTGTCTGATATCACGGGCGTCGTAGGTCAATAGTCCGCTTTAAATAAAAAAGTAAAGTTATAGCCATCGCTAAAAACTTTTTTAATAATTTTTATTGAAGATCATTAAAATCTCGGCTAAACTGTTATTACCCCTAACTAAACAGTAAATAAGTTATCAATAAAAGAGTAAATAAGTTATCAATAATTATGTCATATCAACCCCAAATCTTAATAAACAGTGAGATAAATAGTAGTTCTATTGAACCATGTCAACTAACTTCACATTGTAAGTTTTCTCTTAGTTAAAGACAGTTAAAAGTTAGTTACACTATTTGAACTATGTTATGGTACTATATAGTCTAGCTTATTTATAGTGTTCATTACCTTAACCGTAAATATTGTAACATTTTCTTCCTTTCAATCTAATGAGAATTACTCTTCATTTTATTCATTGTGATCCATAATAAATTCTAATGTTTTTTTGGATTAATAATACAAAACTTAACAAATTTATATATCTTTAGAAAATATATTTTTTCAAAATCATATATATATATATATATATATATATATATATATATATATATATATATATATATATATATATATATATATATATATATATATATATATATATATATATATATATATATAGATTTTGTTGAGGAATACAATTAAAAATGATACATTGTTTTTGACTCCTACTACTTACAAATGAAAGTTTATTTCAAACTAACTAATCCTGAAACTCATCTAACTATTTTAATAATCATGTCTTAAACATGTATTATTCGATATCAGACAATAATTAAACTTAATTAGTCACTTCGCACTTTGAATCGCTTCATCTTTCTAATATTTGGAAATAAAATCATATTTATACTTAAATAACAACATTTTGACTACTGCATGTTTGAGCATACTTCGACTACAGCATACCAGACTTCGACATTAACATGCGAACAGACATCGACAACATGCTTAATTTTTGTCGAACCAAAAAATTAACTTTGTCGATACTAGAGTTCGATCCAAAATTTCACAAATCCATGTATCATAAGTGAGACAAACTCATTAACAATGTTGGGCTAGAAAGTTTTTCAAATTTTCCTTGTCTACATCCCATAGCACCAAAGTATCATGTACAAGTGTAGTGTGTGATATAAGATCGAAATTTTAGTTCAAGCCACTTACGAATTCATGAAAATTTGGATGCTTCACTTTTGTGAAAGATAAGTCCAAGGCTATAAACATTTTCACAAGTAAATACCACAATCTCTCTTGATCAAACTTAGGCATTTACAGGGAAGAAAGAAGAAACTGTTATACCCCAAAATTTGCCCGCATCTTTTTTCAAGAAAACTCCAATCTAAAAATTAAGAGTCTCATATAATCATGGATTTTTATTTCAAATATCCTGACATATGAAATACTTAGTTTTTAGAATTTTTCTTATACAGTAATTTGGCTTGCAGTTGAATTTATTCCTACGCAAACGCCAAATGCTGTTTATTACTTCACACATGCTATTTATTTATTTGCAGATAAATAGTACTGACACAATTGGTACAGAGTTAAATCTTTTTGCAGGCGCAGAATCAGGAAACTCAGACTGTACTGGTAACAAGTAGATTATTATTATCTTTTGTTTCCCACTAATTTTGGTACTATATTCCATTATTTTCAAAAATCTTTTCAAATCTCTTTTTCAAAAATCAAATCCTAACTTTATTCTCCACATCTCTCTTTTTCCCAACACTATCTCCACTTTCTTTCAAATCTTACTTCCACTCAAATTTTCCTTTTGTACGGAATCACACTATTCCCCAACGTCTCTATCCTTCTTTCCATTCTATAAATACCTCTCATTTTCTTCCATAAAATCTCACATCAAATTCTGATTCATCTCTCAAATTCCTACCTCATATCTATTTTCTCTTCTTCTCTGACAAGAATGGCAAAGTGGATAGAGACACTGTCTCTTACAGTCATCACCATTGCTACGGTGATCATGACTTTCTTCTGTTTGCATAGTCCTGAAGAGTGTGGACCTGCAATGGTTATGCTCCCAATCATCTACATGTTATTGTTCATAGCATGGGTTATCAATCGTCATTCTTAAGATTTGCCGTATTTCTTATTTCTTAAATGTACCGTTTATTCGTCGTACTGTTCAATATAGTATGTAATATTTGTGCTGTCAGTATTAAATACTGTACTATTTGTCATAATATTGCTTAATTACTCAGATAATATTTTATGTGTTTTCTGCCAGTCAAATATTCATTTTTCTGTGCATTAAATGATTTTCAGGGTTATTATCGGTAATTTTGCCCGCATACAGTAAATATTAGTTATTTATTATGTCTATGTTTTTCTAACAAGTCATGTAAATAAACTTTCATTTTTCACATAAAACAAAAACAAAAACAACAAAAAAAGAAAATTAACTTTGACTGTTGATTTTTCACTCTAATTGCTACATCAATACCTGGACAGTCAGTCGACAGCCAAACTGCTGGCAGTACAATTCTCAGTGTTTTGTACCATCAATCAAATCAATCTTTAAAAATTCAAAATTCCAAGATTTTTGTTCTAGAAGTCTTCTGAATATCACGCGATTAGCAGAGACTCAACACTGCACAAAAATCAGGTACGCTTAACTGTCTCCTACATAAATAGTCCCTGACTAGGGTTTTCTTGTTTTTACAGGAGAAACAAGTTTTTGAGAGCTCAAATGGATTTCATACACATCCATATATCTCAAAGTACCATCATACAAATTTTCAAACTTCAATTCATTCAGACGCACCGTCAGCAGCTCAAACAGTCAACAGACGACCCGTTTGACCAAAAAAGTCAACAGACAGTCAAAAATGAAATTTTTTGTCAAAGTCCATATTTTGTCAAAGGATTCATCATTTGATCATTGGATGATCATAATTCATCAAGGAAAGATCAAAAATCAACAAAACCCTAAGATTCAAAATTAGGGTTTTTGCCTAAAAAGTCAACTCAACTTTGACTGGTCATAACTCTCTCATCCTTCATCCAAAAAATTCAAAACAAAGCTCATTTTGAAGGAAATTCAATTATCTTTCAAATGCAATTGATCCCATGGTCATTGCATTCACCATTTGAAAAATATGACCAAAGACATTACAGGTCATTTTCAAAGTCAACAAAAAGACACTTTTTTCAAAAGGACACACAAGGAGCATCAAAAATCATTTTGACATGAGACCAAAGGCATTGGTTAGAGGACTCTTTGAGGTTTCCAAAAAGTGCAAGATCTCCTTCATATGACAAAAATTGAAGGATTTACACCTTGTTAAAGTTGGCTAAATTTTGGAAAATGCATGAAACCAACATTGTTCAAAATTGCATTTTTTCCAAAAGGGGCCAAGTTTTTATGGTTCAAACATCTTTGCCATGTTACTATGGGCCTCCCACGACCAAGACTAAGCCCACACCTTTTTTTATCCATTTTTGGCATGATTTTATCTTACTTTAAGATTAAAATTAAAAGGAAAATGCATGGATAATGGTTAGCTTACAAATCAAGCATGACTCACCCAAGGAATCTCTACCTTTCTGCAGAGAATTGAAGAGCAAGGCAGGTGCATTGAAGGCAAGATGACTTGGTCAAGAATTCAACGTTTTTTAATATTAAAAATGCAAGATTTCAACAAAGGCAACTAGCTGCATATTAGCTTCAATTCTAAGCACTCAATGCTTATAAATAAGCTATCATAGTTCAGTAACATAGGAGAGGCAAGTTCATAAGCAAAGCTTAGCTTATACACACTTGTAATCACTTGAAAAGTTTCAAAGAAAATTCAAATTCGAATTTGTAATTTCAGTCCATTTCAATACAAACTAAGCATTCAGAAACCTTCCTTGAACATCACTGAAACTATCCCAATCAGTTACAAGCCTTGAAGCTCATTGAATCGAGCTATACAAGTCCAAATTTGTTCAAACTAAAATCAATTCGTATCTGGTTATTCACACATGTTTAACAAGATGTAGACATACTATTAAGTTTGGTTTGAGGTGTAGATCATTTCTGGAAACTTAATTGAAGTTTGAACACGTATAAACGAAACTACCATTTTAGGGTTCATAGCTTCAAAATTAGGGCTTTCCAAATCAGGCAAATTACAAGTTCTAAATAGCACCATTAGGTTCGTATGGATCAGACTAGCTGAATGGTACCATCGCGCCAAATTTCTTTTTAGGTTTACCCCTATTCGCTATTTTGCAGGTTTGAAGTTCATCAATTACAGCGCATGTTTCATAAAAGCGCTGTAAAAATCCCTGGCTGAAGGTTGAAGACGATGAGGTGTCTCCCCCTCATTGGTTCAGCAGCGCGCGTACCTTTTTTAAATTTTCCTCTAATTCTGTGCTTTGCAGGTGTAACGTGTACCATGAGCCTCAATTTCTGGACCATCTGATTTCATTTAATGAATCATCCAACGCTCCAGATCACGCGTGCACATCATACTCCCTCATAAATTTCCACACAGGATCAGTATCCTTTTATTTTCTATTTTATTTTCTATTTTATTTTAATTTCTTTGTTAAATTAATTAAAAATAGTTTTAAAAATCCAAAAAATACACAAAAAATATTTTTAGACTTCTAAAATAATATATTATTTTCTGAAATAAAAATATTTTATTTTTCTTCAAAATTTCAATATTTTGCATAATTAATTAGTATATATTTATATATTTGCTTTTTAATTATTCTAACCAATCAAAAAATCATAAAAAAAAATTTCTTTATATAAAATATTGTTTATATATTATAAACTAATTTTGTACATATTTTGAATAATTTTCTTTTTAAGTTTTAATTATTTGTATAATTATTTGCATAATTATGTTTTAATTAACTTAAATCAATTCCAAAAATTCCAAAAAAAATTAGTTTTGTTTTAAAATTAATTGACAAATATTTTGTACATATTTAAACTTAATTTCTAGGTTTAAATCCATTTTCATCTTTTTTCTTCATTTTAATTTAATTAATCATGCATTAATTATAATTAAAATAAATCATAAAAAATCCAAAAACATGCCCTTTTATTTTCCTTGCAATTTAAATTCCTAGATAAATGTATAGGATGTCAAATTCATGTAAATAGGCTAGTTTACATTTCCTGCACAATCGATGTAATAGCGTAGATTTACTTTCCGCACTTTACATTTCCGCATTTTAATTTCCAGCAAATATAAACTGCGTGTATGTCAAAGATAAAATTGAACCGTTAGATCACTAACTTCAAAGATAAAATATCTGAATCCAATCACAATCACACTTGCACCTCTTCAGGTAACCCCTTCTCATTCTTTCAAAATCAAAGTCAAATTCTACTGTTTTGAGTACAAAATCGAACCTTGCTTTTATATCCGGTGAAAGGATAGATTTTTAAAGGAAATAGGATAAAGACCTTACAACTCAGGGTAGACCTCCTAGTTTGCTTGCTCAAATCAAAACAAACAAAATTCTCATACACTGTTGTTTTTTTAAACTTTCCAAAAGACAATACTTTGTATACGTCCAAACACGGATTATTACAAAGTTAACGTTCTTTTCAAAACATCTTTCGAAAGATAAACAAGCATTTTGTATACATCCACACACGGATCATTACAAAATTCAATTTACAAAAGTATTTGGGAACCACATATGAGCAATTTCAGAGTAATTGAAAAATGATCGAAAAACAATTGAGCTAAGCAAACTTAAGAGCCCATGGATAACCATGGATACAAAGGGTGCTAACACCTTCCCTTTGTATAACCTACCCCCTTACCCAGAACTTCTTAAAGGTCTTTTTTCTGTGTCTTTTATAAACCTTTCCTTAATTGGATAAAATAAAAGGTCGGTGGCGACTCTGTGAATTTTCAAAAATGCGAAAGCATTAAGCGATAAAAAAGAGTCAGTTCACGTATCTCTACAGATCAGAGGTATGGCCCGAATAAAACGGAGGTCCACAGAACTGGCGACTCTGCTGGGGAGTCACTTTCAAAAAACAAAATGTTTTCAAAAGGGGTTACCTTAAGAGAATAGGTCGATGTTTTCAATTGATTGACTTGATTGCTCTATTTTTCAAAGGTTTGTTTGGGTATTTTGCTTGTGTGAAAGATTCTAACCCGAATCTCGAGATACCTTAAGTATATGACAATAGACCAAGGAAACTGTACGGCATGTACCGATACGGTTGATCTGGTAGTCATCATTAGTGTGATACTTTGGTTTATACTGATGTCCCTTGAAAACGATCAAGGAGTATATTAGGCTTCCGAAATGTCATTAAACACTAATTTGTCTTAGAACCCTTTTAGTTGAACTTGACTTGTGGCCTTTTAAGTGGCTAGCTTTGAAATTGATCGAAGTTAGTTATCCTCGAGGAATATTTTGATCGGCCGCTCGAGCGCCGTATTGAGATGTTACTTCCAAGGATCATAGAACCCGAATACTATTCTAGGACAGGTTTTAACCAACTCAACTTCAGTGGGGAGGGTATCACCTATCAGCTCCATGCAAGCCTTTAAACCTAAGGCTATTGTTTGATTTGTTTTTGTGTGCCACATGTTTACATCATAAGCATATCATTTTTGCACCAGACACTTCAAGGATCAAAGAGTTTACCTTTGTTTTTGCAGGTAATGGCTCCCGCCACCAAAGATTACATCCGAATCAACATCTCAACGATACCATCTGAACTAAAAGACTTGGTGTCAGAATTCCCCAGGAATGTTCAATTCACTGAAAAGCATGGTCACCTACTCCATTTGGTTACCTCAAAATTTGAAGAAGACATGATACGGGTCCTGTTCCAGTTCTTTGACCCTGAACATCATTGCTTTACCTTTCCTGATTACCAGTTGGTACCCACTTTGGAAGAATTCTCTGAACTAATGGGATTGCCTGTTCGAAATCAATTACCTTTCACTGGTTTAGAAAGGATTCCAAAACCTGAAGTCATTGCTGCTGCTTTACATCTGCGGAAATCAGAAATCGAGTCCAATTGGGAAACAAAGAGTGGAGTTAAGGGTTTGCTTGCCAAGTTCTTGTTGGAAAAGGCTCGACTACTGCTAGAAAACAAAAGTTATCCAGCTTTTGAGGAAGTTATGGCACTTTTGATCTATGGGTTGGTTTTATTCCCTAATCCCGACCAGTTCATAAGTGTACACATCATCAACCTTTTCCTAATCCGTAACCCGGTACCAACCTTGTTGGGAGACATTCTACATTCTCTACACACTCGTACCATGAAGAAACGAGGAACTCTCATGTGTTGTATACCACTACTGGCTAGGTGGTTTACATTTCATCTTCCCCGATCAGTGTTGAGAAATGAACAAAGAATGCATTGGTCTCGCAGGATTATGTCTTTGTCTCATTCAGATATCCGATGGAACAACTTCTTTCAAAGAGACATTACTATCATTGATCATTGTGGAGAGTACCCTAATGTGCCACTCCTTGGCATCAAAGGAGGCATCACTTACAATCCCTCTTTAGCTCTACGCCAATTCGGATATGCAAGGAGCAACGGTCCTCATGACATGATTATCCATGGCATTGTGTTTGATTACGAGAATGATTCTCATAGACACCGACGAAGGTTCATACATGCATGGGGCAGTGTCTATAGAATAGAAAGCAAAACTCTGGGGCAATGGAATTCTATTCCTATGGAACCCTACCTCAGATGGGTCCGCACTCATGCTCAGAAACTCCTTATGCCATATCCTGCTGTTCAACCTGTGACTATTGAACCAGAGGTCGAAGGATATGAACCTCAAGTTATTTTACACCCGGACATGCCAGCTGACCTAGAAGAGTTGCAAAAATCTTGGGTTCAACTCAAAGAGGAAAGAGACACCTTCAAATCATACTGTCAAGACTATGAAAGAAGGATATTGGAGCTCACCGGACAGCTTCAAGAAGAACAGCAGATCAACACATTCCTGGGGGCAAAGAGAAAGCGTCCACGGGAGACCTGAAGGATCATTTATTTTATTTCTGTCTTGTAAGCCCAAATGAGGCAAAGAAAAAAAGAAGCAAAAAAAAGAAATAAATTGATTAACTAACGTTTGTTTCTTCTTTAACAAATCTAAACTCTAAGATCCTTGAAACATTGCACACACATTTCACTTCATGCATTGCATATACATACATTGCATTCATATACATTGCATTTGCATTTCATACATTGCATACACATGGCATCCAGTCATACACATTTCATAACAGGTTCACATGACGGATTTCTCATCTTCTCGCTGTTTATTTCAGTCAGAAGAGATGGAATCTGAAATGAGCATCAAGAATCTCGAAGCACAGAATGCCCAGGTTCAAGTGGCAATTCTGGAACTGGCAAAGGGGGAACAAGAACTGAAAGCCCTGATAATCAAGAAGAAAAAGAAGCCCAAAGGATCTGTAGGTGTGAGTCACCTGAGAAGAAAGATCAAAATTCCCGTCAAAAAGTTCAAAAAGCCACCAATCCCTGAGACAGTCGGTGATGATGAACAAGAAGACAATCAAAGCAACCAGGGTTCTGCTAAACCCTCTCTCTCTTCAAATGAAGAAAATGATCATTCTGGGGACGAATCGGAAGATGAAAAATACCAACAGCTGGAAGACCGTATGAAAGCTATGGAGATACAAAAAGGTCGGTGGCGACTCTGTGAATTTTCAAAAATGCGAAAGCATTAAGCGATAAAAAAGAGTCAGTTCACGTATCTCTACAGATCAGAGGTATGGCCCGAATAAAACGGAGGTCCACAGAAACCCTCCACTATTAATTGAGGGTGTAAGTGTTCTTTTTCTCTTGTTAACATCATTATTCGAATTACTCTTACAAATCTTAGAATGTGATGCCATCATTATTTAACATTATTATTTGAGCATATTATCACAATGGTTGATATAGCTATGTTTTTCAAGTTAGGATCTAACTTTAATTCCAAGCAACATATTGAATTTTACGACATCTAGTTTTAGATGCCAACATATTAGTAGTGTTATGGACAGTTGGTGAAGGAGCAACAAATAAATTTGTTGGCTCAGAATGATCGTCCATTTTATATATATTATCATTGACAAATAGTCCAAGACATGATTCAAACTTCATCATTAGTTAAAATAAAACAAAATATGTATTATCATAACCGTTGAATGTATCATATAACTGAACTACAAATTATTTTATGGCTGATTGCACACTCTTAGTACTATTTAGGCATCTTTTCTATAACAACTTTTTTAGTATCTAAATAAGGATTTTATGCTTTGAAATAAGGTCTTTAATTAGAATTTTTCACAATGTTTTGAGGCTTTTTAATTAGCAAATTTCATTTGTAGATTAGAAGTGATAAGAGATACATTAGTCCTTAGTTGAAAGTAATGGTCAAGACAAAAAGAATTTACAAAATTTATCATAATTAGATTTACTTCAATGATTACATTTATATAGTTCATTAAAATGTTGAAAGAGTAAAGCTTCTGACAATAGACTATTCTTAATGATTTACAAGAAGAGTCCCACAAACTTGGTAGATTGCAGCCTTAAGGAGAGTAGATATTAATTGAATTACAAAAAAAATGTAATGATTGATTTTCAAATTTGACTATTCATTTTTATGATTATTATCTTTAGAATTCAATTCTTTACTTCCTAATAGTCCGAGTAGTTAATATATGTTAGATATATTTCAACAAAATAGGTGTGCCAAATCAAATTATTATAGTATAATATACTTATATACTTCTAGTATACTTGACATAGTGCAAAGATTCTGGAAATATTATAGCAGTATACTATGTTAGGGTCCTTATAAATATGTGAGTTATTTATAGCCTAGTTAAGGTTTGAGTGGCAATTATGCAAGTTCTATTTTCATCAAAATAAATGTTGCTAAAACATATGACTTAATAAGGGAATAAATTCACTTAAGAAGTTCGTTTCTAATTTCATAACACTTTTTAACAATTTCTCCTTACCAAGATAATTAAGATTGAACATGGTGGTTAGAGTTTCAAGTAGTTGAGAATACTATATGAACACGTCATTCAATTACAATTTTATTATATAAGTGCAATTTTATCATTCAATTTTAATGCAATTGCAATTTAAATAGAGATAGATATACGCAATTTAGAAATCTACTAACTATTCTAACAATGGTCTAGTTATTTGTGTTGATTTGTTTATGGTTTGTTTTTGAAAAAAATTTAGTATAATTGAAATTTGGGTGAATCTCAGATTTTAATTTAAGAATTCTAATAACTATTCTAAATATTATGTCGTATGTTTTGGTCGAGACCAACAAAAAAACAATATACAAAGAAGTGTTAGAATTTTGAATAAAATTATGAATATGATTCTAAATAGAATGTTGAATAGAACTACATCATATTTTATCTAATTAATACATTTTAGATATGTATTTTCTTTTCATTTTATAATATTATTTAGAATAGAAAGACACAACCAATTTTTCAATAAAATCATCAAATAATTAATGATTTTTTATTTCTTTTACAGAATATGAAATCACACATCAGTGTTATCCTAATAAATAGTTTATTTATATTCTTAACAAATTTTAACAGTAAATAATAAATCTAAAATATATTTAAATTTAATTTCAATAATCGAATTTTCACATATTTTAATATTTAAACGTTTATTAAGAGATTTGAAAATTAAAATTTAATAAAAAGAGTATAAATTAAGAAATAAAAAATACCCAAAATTTGTTAACAAAATAGATTTAAAAATTAAGCTTAAAATAGAAAGAGAATTTGTTTCTTCTTCATTTTTCACGGGCAAAACAATGTAAACTTTGTTAAATGAAAATTTGAATATAAAGAGAAAAAAAAACGAAAAAAATAAAATAAAAACTATGATTAAATGTTATGGTATTTAATGTGTCAGAAGTAAAAGAAAAATAGAAAGAAATCGCCCCTAATTAAATAGTAAATAGGTCATCAGTAATTATATCATATCAGCCCAAAACTAAAAATGAGATAAATAGTAGTTCTATTGAACTATGTCAACTAACTCTTCACATTGTAAGTCTTCTGTTAGTTAAGGCAGTTACAAATTAGTTACACTATTTGAACTATGCTATGATACTATGTAGTCTAAGTACCTGTTTGTTTCCGCGTTTGAAATAGTAAAAAACGCACGTCTAGCAAAAGCTAGTATTTGGAGCTTTAGAAAATCACGGTGAACTATGCATTGGGATGCGAAAATGGACTGCCAAACGTGGATCCAAACATATGCTAACTGACTTATAGTGTTCATTACCCTAACGGTATATATTATAACACTTGCTTCGTTTCAATTACTCTTCCATACGTTCATTGTGATCCATAATAAGTTCTAATGTTTTTTGGGTTAATAATACAAAACTTAACAATTTTTTCTTAAAAATTTATATATCTTTAGAAAATATATTTTTTCAAAACCATGTATATATCTATAGATTTTGTTGAGGAATACAATTAAGAATGATACATTGCTTTTGAGTCCTACGACTTACAAATGAAAGTTTATTTCGAACTAACTAATACTAAAACTCATCTAACTATTTTAATAATCAAGTCTTAAACATGTATTATTCAATATCAGACAATAATTAAACTTAAGTAGTCACTGCACACTTTGAATCACTTCATCTTTCTAATACTTAGAGATAAAACTATATTTATACTTAAATAACAACATACAAATCAGTGTCAATAAACTCAATTAATCACTTACATATTTGAATCATTTCATATTTGATACTAAGTATAGATATCTTTACGAATTATGAAACATAAGACTAATAACATCTAGTTGAATAGAGAATGAAACTGACTACCTAAAGTAGAGGATGAATTTGAGGCAGATGGAGATGCCTTTTGCCTTTGCTTTTGACACCCATCTCTTTAACAAAAACTATTAACTTTTCATTTTTTTCACAACACAACCAGAAAAATTTAAACAAATAGGAACTTAGATGCATACTCGAAAAAACATATAAATCTGAAAGATCAAATCAAACAAAAATATAAGGATGTTAGATGCATACTCGAAAAAAGATTTCATATCCATCACTCGTATAATAAAGTGATTTTAAATTTAGAACTTTAATAGAACAATACAAAACTAATAACCACCACATACTTTCAAAAACATTGTCTATGGTTTGATATAAATCATAAAGAATCTCAATTTTTATATAGGTAGTGCTTCTTGTCTACCACAAAATTAACTAAGTCACTCCCCAATACCTGAATTTGAAAATATAGAGATGACAATATAGATGAATAAGTTAACAACTAGTTTATGACATGAATTTCAAAATTGAGGATTATTTATGTCATTTATAAGTTATTATCATAAAAAAAGGAACATAATCAAAACTCAATATGAAATAGAGAGAAATTAAGGATTTGAACAAAATCATATAAGAATCAAGTTTCTTAGAAAGAATGCTGAAATATTTCGGTTGTTCCTAACCTAATTCATGCAAGAATCACTTCATCCATAAAATTTCTTTGCAAGCTTCTGTTGTGGCAACGAATTCTGCCTCTATGATAGACAAAACAACACACTTTTGTAGCTTCGACTGCCACGATATGGATCCCCTGAAAATGTAATATAAGATCTCTAGAATTAGTATCACCTGCCATATCTACACTTATGTAGCCAATCAGCTCAGACTTTCTACTTCCAAAGTATAAACACATTTTAAAAGTTCCTTTGAGATATCTCAAGATCCATTTAACAACATTCTCGTGCTCCTTTCGTGGATTAACCAAGAATCTCCTAACAACACCAACCGCGTGTGTTTTTTCTACTCGTGTGCATACCATTGCATACATCGAACTTCTAATATCAGAGGCATATGGCACCTTGTTCATCTCATGCTTTTTAATTTCACTTATAGAATTCTGCTTTGAACTAAGACTAAAGTGACTAGCAGGTAGATTAGCAACAAGCTTTGCCTTTTTTCATGTAAAACCATTCCAATACCATATTGCTTATCTTCTCACTATTTTGTCCTCCGACCAACGTATAAGAAAACCGAAGGTAAACTATAGGATAATGAATGAAAATCTGAGATGAACAGGGCCGGTCCCGACTTTTTAGAGGCCCAGGGCAAACAAATAAATGGACCCCTGACAAATAAAAAAATAGACGTTTTATTCGCTTCTAAAATGAAGAATCTCGGAGACAAAATAAAAAAATATGCAATCTTGATTGTTTCGAACAATAAAAAGAATTTCAATGCATATAAGTAGCAATCTACAAATCATTAAAAAAATTTAAAATTGGAATATAATTAACTAAATTAGGAATGAGAATCTTTTAATTGTCTCCAATTTCTATACAACATCCACCGTCTCAAAAAAATGACAGTAGCGTTTCCTCTTGCTTAATTGCGGAAAATCAAGTCATATGACTAGAAAATATAGAAGCATGCATAAACCATGTCCTAACCCTAATATGCAGGTTTACCATATTGATAAGAAATTTATTTCAATAATAAAAAATATTTATTTGTAACATATAAATAATTTCTAAAATTTATACTAAAATAAATTAAAATAAAATTATAAAAGTTACAATAAATAACCATAAAAAATAAAATTTAATTATCAATTTTAATAGATTATATATAAATTATTTTATAATTAAAATTGGAGAAATACTAATTAGTTAGATTAAAAGAATTATGGCACTAAGGTATAATTAACTAAATTTGTCTTTTTAAAATGATAAATTCATATTCTTTCTATCTTTTTAAAATGATAAATTCATATTCTTTCCATCTTTTAAAAATGATAATTTGTCTTTTTTAAATGATAAATTGATATTCTTTCTATCTTTTTAAAATGATAACACCATATTTTATTGTCGTGTTTATTTACTGGATGGATGTAATTAGACAACAGGTCTCGAACCGAGTAAACTCCCATTCTAAACTAAAAGCAATTCCGCTTGGCCACATGTACCAAGTTGTTGAGAAATTTCCCTAACAGTTAAATATTTTATTTAATCAGTATTATTATCTCCTATATACACCTCCCAAAATTGAGGCCCCCATTTTTTTAAGGTCCTGGACTGTGGGCCTGCTTGCCCTGGCCCAGGGCCGATCCTGGAGATGAAGTGGCTGATCCTATTGAGAGACTGCATATGGAAGCTAGACTCATGCACAATGGATTGTCTTCTCCAACAAATAATCACTTGTTTTCTGCCATTTTTTAGAAGCTACACTCATAGAATTACCTTTTATGGTGTCAGCAAGTAAAGCTAGTAATAAAAACTCACTAACTCCATCACTTTCTTATTAATCCTTCAATTCCATTCAAGTTTTTACAATAGATGATGTTAAAAAGCTCATGGACTGCATCAGATTTGAACACAATCTAGAGACACAAAGTAGATCAAGGGAAAAACCGGGTATATAACTATTGAATCAATTATCCAGAGCCAAATGTACAACTATAGAATGAGAATAATAGAGTTGTTTACAAAATGTGTGTACCCCTCCAAAGATAGAGGAAACTTGGATTTCTTGAAAGATATTTATACATTTATTTAAGAAGGAAATGACTCTTATAATTTTAGCTTCTTCCATTCGTTGGGGCTTATTCATAGTTACTAGTGATTCCCTTTTTATTTCCTTGACTACATCATTCATTACAACCTCTTCCACAAATCTGTGTTGAAAGCACTTTATAATTTATAATTTATGTGCAATAAATCAATGACTTAATTTTGAAAGTGCTATTAAGAAAAAGAAGAGATTTTCTGCAGTTTTTCTTTATTCGCAAATTGTGATTTTTACGTTGCAACTACAAGTGTTCAAGTGTTATAATAATAAGAGTTACTCCTTCTATTTATAATTTTGGGTTAGCTTGTTTTTTAAAACAAAACTCAATCTACAAAAGTCAAAAAATATATAATTCAACTAACACTACTAAAATATACCTAAATCAAAATTTGTCAAAACACACTCCTTCAACATTTTGACAAACACAAATTGACACACACTAGGTTAATAGACACAATCTTATTTCTGTCGAGCAATCTGTTTCGACACAAGAAATATCTTTATATTTATCATATTATATTAATATTTTGAAAATAAAAAATATAATATTTTTAAGAATAACTTCCTCTAGCTTTTCTCTTCCGCTATGGCTCTCTTCTTCACCTCTCCTCCAAACCCTACTCCTCTTTGTGTTATGATAGCTCTTCCTTCTTCCAATTCTAAATCCAACATAGTAAGGTTATTTTCTTTAACCACTTAAATAACTTAATTGGGCCTAAGTGACATACCCCCTCCTTACTTCACAACAACTCAAATTAAACCCAAGGTTATTTTTAAGCTTATTAATAAAATAACACTTCAAATTTATTCCACCAAATTAATTCAACAAAAATACTAAATAATTCTAAATAATAATTTAAATTCCGATTATTAAACTTAGAAAATATGGGGTGTTACAACTCTCCCCACTAAAAGAGTTTTCGTCTTCGAAAACATATCTCAAGTGGAAAGTTCTGGATAGGAGTCCTTCATCTGACTCTCCAGTTCCCAGGTAACGTTTCCCTAGTCGATCCTCAAAATTCATCTGACATAACCAACAGAAATTAGTATATTTCTGAAATTTGTTAGGTGACTTATTTCGGAAATGAACTTCCGAACTAACGGAGTTTTCATCACAAAAATCAATGTTGAAGCGGTAAAGCGGCAAGCAAAAAGTAATAGGTATTATTTATTACCGGGTGATATAGGTTATATCGTATCGTAGTCCACAGAGATTGGTTGAGAAGAACTGCCGTTCGACTATCTCGCGTTCTAAGTTTCATGATTGGGTGCGGAAAGGTAAATGCGGGAAGAGTAAATAAAAGCAGATAAACAATCTCAATAGTCTAAGAGAAAGAGTTACGGAATTGTATTTCGTTCTACCCGTCGAATACTTAAATCTGAAGATCTGTCGCTCGACACTCACAATACGCATCAACATCACCGGGCATCACTCGAGATGCCACATCGGTGTCCATGTCTGCAACACCGACGAAAGCTCAACCGTACTATTCACATCAGCGATTTCTCCACCGACACAAACAACACGGAGGCATTAGACTCGATACCCAATACGATTGTTAGTCCTAAATCCATGTCTGCAACTCAGAAACTAACAGTTATCATTCCTAATCAAGATCTATGGTGTCCATGTCTGCAACAACACAAATCCAGAGCATTTAAGCAAAAAGATCAAGAACAACAACAATGATGATTTGTAAAGCGAATATATAAACGATCCCAAGATCCACAAATATACATACAATAAGAGTAGAAACATACATACAACACCCACCATTGGAATGAGACAAAGGGAAGAGAGAAGATGAACCGGAAAGATCTCACCGGTACAATGAAATCGAGACAGATCCATGATCAATCCACATGACGTCGCACCCAATGGTGTTTCCTAAGCCTCTAAACTATCAAAAATGGATCAGAGCTCTTCCATGGGGGAAAGAGATGATAAAAAACCCTAAAAAAGTGTTTTTACAACATATATACAAGTCTGAAAGTCGCAGACCGCGCTAAGCGCGCCCAGCGCGCTAAGCGGGCTGCTTTTTATTGTTCTTAAGCCGCCAGACCGCGCTTAGCGCCAAAAACCCGCGCTAAGCGCCCAACTCTCTGCCAAATGGGTCAAAAATGCTCCCAGAGCCCGCTTAGCGCGGTCAAGCCCGCTTAGCGCGCTCAACAGAACAGCAAATCTTGTTTTGGTCATATCTTGAGAACCGTAACTCCGATTTGCGCCCGGTTCGAAGCGTTGGAAAGCTTATTCCATGCTCTATCTAACAATGAACAAATTTCAACCAAATTGATGAATTTGATCATCCTTATTTTGAGCCTTGTCCGCCGATGAATTGGTAAAATCGCGTGCTCGTCGTCGTGTCTTCGACACTTTATTCCTCAAAGCTTTGAACACGCATAAATACCTACAAAAAGACAACAAAACTATCAAACGGTACATATTTACGCGAAAACGTAACAAAACACAAACGATACAAATATACACAAAAACGGGGAATTATTCAAACGGTATTAACAAAAAGTATCGATAAGTGCCACTATTTACAAACACAAAATAACTACATTTTGGCACTTAACAACTCTCCCCAACTTGAATTTGTTTGTCCTCAAACAAGGCCAAACACTCAAAGAATCAAAAGTAAAAATCCAAAGAATCAAGAATCAACACAGTTTAGAAAACGAAACAATTGCACAGTTCAAACCAAAAACGTACAAACAAAGTAAAAACTTACCACAATCCTACAACGACGCATGATAATGAAACCAATCGTAAGTACAATAATCATACAAAACATCCTAAAACAAAACAAGCTCAATAATGAATCACGCCTAGCAAAAACTCATCGGTAGATGAAAAACACCGAAAGGTGAGGACTTTGACACACACCCGACAATCTTGCAAACAATAGACAAAATTATGCATTCATCCAAAAATAGTATCGAAAATGCAACGGCACGAATCACAAGGGCTTTCAAGGTTGTAATGTGGCTCGGTTAACAAACAAGTGATAAGTCCTAAAGCTAATCGAAACAAAAAAACTTGCCTAAACCTAAGGGAGTAATTACTTCCACAAAGTTTCAAACAATATAATTTCAATCAAACTTCTTCTTTATCACAAATTGTCAAACCAAAACATAATACTTATTAGCACACTCTTATTCCAAACTCTTTTTGTTCTTTTCTTTTTCAAACTTTTCTTTTTTTTCTTTCTTTTTCTTTTCTTTCTTTCTCACATTTTTTTTCTTTTTCTTTTTCTTTTCTTTCCACTACCTCATATCAATCACATCATAAAGAGGCAAACACCTTCTCCCCAACTTGAATTCAACCATAACATAAAGTGAATACTCCCTACTTTCTAAGGCAAGGTAAAAATCCATCTAAACATCATAATTATAGGTCAAGAAAACAAAGATAATCAAAATCCATCAAAAAGGGTGAACTATGTCTCAAGTTCAAAAACAAAATGGACAATAACAAAAAGGCTCAAAGGGGGTACTAATGGTCACACACTCACAAGGTAAAATGACATTTGGCTTATGGTAGTTGCGCTCAAAATCAAACAAGTGCCTTGATCACTTTCGTGCATTCACAAAATCAATACAGACGAAAGATTAAACATAATAATATCCAGTTAAAACAAGAAATGTCGGTCACTCACATATATACACAATGGAAAGCCACCTCACATTTATGGTAAAAAGGGTAAACTAATTGTGATTCAAGTAATGAGCAAGTTATGCAAAAAGAATGAGTAATATGAAAATTGTACAAATGAAAAGTCTCCTAATCATGCTAAGCTATAGAAAGCGATAAACGAGTACCTTGCTATGTAAAAATTCGAACAATCATTACCGCACAACCGGCATGTTGAATCAATCAAAATTGAAGAATTACCAAATGCGACTTCAAGTAATCGAGCCAAAATTTGAGTCTAAACAACAACAAAAGAATTAAAATTATAACTATAAAATACAAAACTATAAAGCCTTGGTGTAAGTGGGAAAAAGGGTGAGGCAAATGAATCATTAAAAAGAATTCATTAGCCAAAAGCTACAGACCGCGCTAAGCGCGGTCTAGCGCGCTAAGCGCGCTACACCAGAAAGACAAAAACCAGGGCAACAAAACAAAAATTCTAGTGTGCCTCCACTTAACAACTATACATCTCATTTACAGAAAAACAGAAAAATAAAACCGTTGGGGTGCCTCCCAAAAAGCGCTCGTTTTACGTCGTTAGCTCGACGCCTTTTATTGTTTCGCAAATGGTAAGAAACTTCCTCGCGGTACGCCAATGCTTTCGCCTCAAACGCAACCTAAAGGAAACATCCTGCCCAAACACTTAACAAACGAATCAAAAGCAAAAGTTTATACAAGTATGTGTAAAAACACCAATATACAAGGAATGGTGAAATTGACTAAACAAGTTGAAAATTGAAGATATGTAATTTAAGAGCTAATCCGAGTTCAACTTGTTTAGTAAGTTCACCAAACAAAACGAAACAAGTATAACTATACAAGTATACATCTATGCACAAAATATACGATATACACATATTTACGAAACTTAAAACGCGAAACCATCGCAATGCGATTAATCTCAAAACCAATCCCCGGCAACGGCGCCATTTTGTTGAAGCGGTAAAGCGGCAAGCAAAAAGTAATAGGTATTATTTATTACCGGGTGATATAGGTTATATCGTATCGTAGTCCACAGAGATTGGTTGAGAAGAACTGCCGTTCGACTATCTCGCGTTCTAAGTTTCATGATTGGGTGCGGAAAGGTAAATGCGGGAAGAGTAAATAAAAGCAGATAAACAATCTCAATAGTCTAAGAGAAAGAGTTACGGAATTGTATTTCGTTCTACCCGTCGAATACTTAAATCTGAAGATCTGTCGCTCGACACTCACAATACGCATCAACATCACCGGGCATCACTCGAGATGCCACATCGGTGTCCATGTCTGCAACACCGACGAAAGCTCAACCGTACTATTCACATCAGCGATTTCTCCACCGACACAAACAACACGGAGGCATTAGACTCGATACCCAATACGATTGTTAGTCCTAAATCCATGTCTGCAACTCAGAAACTAACAGTTATCATTCCTAATCAAGATCTATGGTGTCCATGTCTGCAACAACACAAATCCAGAGCATTTAAGCAAAAAGATCAAGAACAACAACAATGATGATTTGTAAAGCGAATATATAAACGATCCCAAGATCCACAAATATACATACAATAAGAGTAGAAACATACATACAACACCCACCATTGGAATGAGACAAAGGGAAGAGAGAAGATGGACCGGAAAGATCTCACCGGTACAATGAAATCGAGACAGATCCATGATCAATCCACATGACGTCGCACCCAATGGTGTTTCCTAAGCCTCTAAACTATCAAAAATGGATCAGAGCTCTTCCATGGGGGAAAGAGATGATAAAAAAACCCTAAAAAAGTGTGTTTACAACATATATACAAGTCTGAAAGTCGCAGACCGCGCTAAGCGCGCCCAGCGCGCTAAGCGGGCTGCTTTTTATTGTTCTTAAGCCGCCAGACCGCGCTTAGCGCCAAAAACCCGCGCTAAGCGCCCAACTCTCTGCCAAATGGGTCAAAAATGCTCCCAGAGCCCGCTTAGCGCGGTCAAGCCCGCTTAGCGCGCTCAACAGAACAGCAAATCTTGTTTTGGTCATATCTTGAGAACCGTAACTCCGATTTGCGCCCGGTTCGAAGCGTTGGAAAGCTTATTCCATGCTCTATCTAACAATGAACAAATTTCAACCAAATTGATGAATTTGATCATCCTTATTTTGAGCCTTGTCCGCCGATGAATTGGTAAAATCGCGTGCTCGTCGCCGTGTCTTCGACACTTTATTCCTCAAAGCTTTGAACACGCATAAATACCTACAAAAAGACAACAAAACTATCAAACGGTACATATTTACGCGAAAACGTAACAAAACACAAACGATACAAATATACACAAAAACGGGGAATTATTCAAACGGTATTAACAAAAAATATCGATAAGTGCCACTATTTACAAACACAAAATAACTACATTTTGGCACTTAACAATCAACAACAATGTAGTGAAATGGGGGATAAAATGAGAGATGTTTACCTCAAATTGTAGCTTTCTATGCTCCCTTTAACGTGATCAACAGTTTGAAACTTGATTTTGAGACGAAAAATGGATTGAGATTGATGGAAGTTTTGGAGAGGGCTTGGGTTTGTTTTGGAGAAAAATGGTGAAATAGTGAAGGAGGGAAAATGGTATATGAACACATTATTTCGGAAATGTACTTCCGAAATAATATCTGACTGTTAAAACCAACGTATATTTTGAAATTTCATGCATTTCGGAAATGCATCTCCGAAAACACCAATTTTTTGATGTTTTCGGAGATGCATTTTCGAAGTCTAAAAAAATTTATAAAAAAAATACTTCGGAGATACATCTCCGAAGCAGGGGCAAGTTGGAAATTTCACTGGGGGTCACCCCATAGAGAGAGGTCAATAAAAAAATTCTCTATTTAAGAAGGAAATGACTCTTATAATTTTAGCTTCTTCCATTCGTTGGGCCTTATTCATAGTTACTAGTGGTTCCTTTTTATTTTCTTGGCTACATCATTCATTACAACCTATTCCACAAATTTGTGTTGAAAGCACTTTATAATTTATAATTTATCTGCAATAAATCAATGACTTAATTTTGAAAGTGCTATTAAGAAAAAGAAGAGATTTTCTGCAGTCTTTCTTTATTCGCAAATTGTGATTTTTACATTGCAACTACAAGTATTCAAGTGTTATAATAATAAGAGTTACTCCTTCTATTTATAGTTTTATATTAATTTATTTTCTAAGGCAAAATTCAAAATATAAAAGTTAAAAAATACCCAATTCAGCTAATACTATTAAAATATACCTAAATCGAAATTCTGTCAAAACACACTTTTTCGACATTTTGACAAACACAAATTGACACGCACTAAATTAATAGACACAATCTTATTTCTATCGAGCAACCTACTTCGACAAAAAAAATATCTTTATATTTCTCATATAATACTAATATTTTATAAATAAAAATTTTAATTTAAGGAGATACACGTCTCCATTCATTAATTGACGATGTAAAAATGATTTTCATTATCAATATTTTTCTTTTTTCTTAAAAATAAATCATTTTAAAATAAAATTTATATGATAAAACAACACTCGGTTTAGAATTTATACACAAAGTAAAAAACAAAGAACTGCACTTGTGCTTGGACTAGAGTTTAGAGTAGTATATTTCTTTGCATTGTAGCTTAAGAAAAAAATGAAAAAAACAGTTGCATTTGTGAGAGAACCAGAACCATGTTACTACGTGTCATAAGATAGCTCAAAAACACACGTGTCTTTTTCTACCATAGCCACGTCAATGTTACACTTGTCACTTCATAACAACTCCTACTGTTCATTATTTACCTGTTGTCATCTTCTAGTTATCTCTCAAATATTTACCACTCTTAAAATATTAATCATGCAACCCTAATTATTTAACTAATTTATCAACTTTACTATCTTATATAAACCCCTTAAACCTTTTGTTTTAATCACACATCTTCGAATACTGAATACAAAAGTTACACTACATTACATAGCATAAGCATAATCACTATCAACGAGTTCAAAAGATGGCATCTAAACAACAAAACCGCAAAGAGCTTGATGAGAAGGCAAAGCAAGGAGAGACTGTTGTTCCTGGAGGTACTGGAGGCAAGAGCCTTGAGGCTCAGGAGCATCTTGCTGAAGGAAGGAGCAGGGGAGGGCAGACGAGGAAGGAACAGATTGGGACAGAAGGGTATCAGGAAATGGGACGTAAAGGTGGGTTGAGCACTATGGATAAGTCAGGAGGAGAACGTGCTGAGGAGGAAGGTGTTGACATTGATGAGTCCAAGTTCAAAACTGGTGGTAAGAATCAGAACAAGTGATGATCGGTTATCAGCGTGTTGTGTGTTTGTTTATATATGCTAGCTAACTTGAATGTGTGTGTCAAACTTGTTTTTTTTTTAGGTTGATTTGGTCACTATGTTAGTGATCAAAGTGTGTTTTTGTTTTTGTTTTTGTAATAATAAGCTAGCATGTGGTGTTAATGTTAATGTCTTAGGTTTGTTTGTTTCGTTGTATGTCTAGTTATGACTGAAGACAGAATCTAGAGTTTTTGTCTTCATTTCCATGTAACAAAATCATGTATGTAATGACAATGTCTAATGTTACAAGTTAGTCTTTCTTTATAGTCTTTGTTAAATTTTCAGTTAGATCTTCATTATTATATATATATATGCCTCTAATTATGCCTGTAACAAACTTGACAAACTTGAAATTAACTACTTGCCTAAAATAGTAAATCTGCTAACTAACTTTTAAAAACTAATTACTTGCCTAAAATAGTAAATCTGCTAACTAACTTTTAAAAACTTACCAAAAGAGGAAAGTTAGTTCAGAAATGCAAAATAGCTAAAATTCAGCATATAGAGATTCCACCTTTCACAGTCTCTCAACACTAATCATGGATCTTTGCAATTTACCTCATTTTAACATTCATGGGAGAACTAAACAACACTTAAATGATTAAATAATATATCTATAAATACAAATTAAACATAATTTTGTAGCAATATCAATATTGCCAAGTTTAATTTGGTGACTCAGATGCGAGAATTAACCTTTCTTGTTCTACTGCTTATTTGTCCTAATTTGTTTGTCGTTTTATATCTTCAAAGAAGTTTTCATCTTTCTTTCTTTCATTGCTTACCCAAAAGAAGAAATAAAATGCATAATTGTACTTTATACAGCACTAGGGACCATAATGAATTAATGATATAGTGCACATTTTTTCTTTAAAGAATACCTAACAAGTGTTCAGTCACATGCATGATAATATAAGTTCTAAAAACACAAGACTAATAAGCAAGAAAAATTAACTAATGTTGATAAATTCTTCCTTTGCTGTGATGCATCTGTTAGTTGCAGCTATATTGATATCAGTAGTTTCTTTTGCTAATGCATTCACCAGAAGCGACTTCCCTCCTAACTTCTTGTTTGGTGCTGGAACTTCAGCTTATCAGGTTTCAACTCAATTACATAGTTTTTCCTTATAAAGCTAATTTTGTATTAATTTTTGGTATTTTTGATGATGTGGAAGGTCGAAGGTGCAGCAAATGAAGATGGCAGAAAGCCAAGCATATGGGATACCTTTGCACATGCTGGAAATGGTGCTCTTTCTCATTTATTTTCTATTATATTACACTGTTATGAAGTCATAGACATTGAAATTCTTCATTACGATGAATTTTACAGCAGGACTATTCGAGGGAAACGGTGACATTGCATGCGATCAATATCATAAATGCTTTCATTTCTCGCAGGAAGATGTCAAACTCATGGCGAAAATGGGCTTAGATGCCTATAGATTTTCCATATCCTGGTCAAGACTTATGCCAGGTATGATAGATTGTTTTATGTGTACTTTGTTTGAATCTATAATTTTGTAGCTTCTTGAATCAACTGTTTGTTATTGTTATACCAGATGGGAAAGGGCCTATAAATCCGAAGGGACTGCAGTATTACAACAACCTTATCAACAAGTTAACGAGCCAAGGTTCTTTTGGAAACTAGATTTACATTGTAAAGTTCAATTGAAGATTGCAGAAAATATCGATTCGTTCAAATTATATTACACTATATTGCTATAGTGCCGCTATTCTATTAATTTCTACCTTCATTTGTAGGAATCCAACCACATGTTACATTGCATCATTGGGATCTACCACAAACACTTGAAGATGAATACGGAGGATGGGTTAGTCGAAGAATTATGTATGGTTTCCAAACTATATTCAACACAAAATAAGAAAAACAATTAGTATTCGTATAATTATTTTATGCTATCTTGCAGAAAAGACTTCACAGCATATGCATATGTATGCTTCAGAGAGTTTGGAGATAGAGTTAAACATTGGACGACAGTGAATGAGGCGAATGGGGCGTCAGCAGGCTATAGTTCTGGAAGTTTACCACCTCAAAGGTGTACTCTTCCTTCTATATATATAACTACTCCAAAGGAAATTCTTCAACTGAGCCATATTTGGCAGCGCATCATATGTTGTTAGCACACGCATCAGCTGCGAGACTGTATAGGAAGAAGTATCGGGTAAACCAATATATCAGACATATAATCCGTTTTGCTTTGTCAATCATCTAAGTGAGTGTTTTGGAAACTAAAAAATCATGATGGAAAATCATGTTGGCATAGAAGCTACACATACCTGCTTCTCAAAATCACAATGAAAAAGGCCTTAAACGTGCAGCCGCGGTGGCTCACTGCGTTACCAAACATAGGCTAAAGCTTTTCACATTTAGATCATTATTATTCTTGATGTTATGCAAGATGATAGTTATGATATCATTTTTCACTATGATAATCAAAGTATCTTTTGTTTAATAATGCAACCTATGGTACTTGCAGGTCAAGCAACAAGGTTTTATTGGGATTATTCTCCTTGTTTTTGGTTTGATTCCACTAACAAATACTAGTGAAGACATAATTGCCACTCAGAGAGCACGAGACTTATATATTGGGTGGTAAGCAACAAAATGCATGTGATAAAATCAAAAAAACTCTTTCCATATACATTCCACGCTAAGTTTATTTTACCAATTTAGTACGAACAACTATTTCTTTATACAATAATGAATTGCAAGACTTGATTTTTTTTCTCTATACATTTTTGTGACAGGTATCTGAAACCCTTAATATTTGGAGAATATACGGACACCATGAAAAAGAATGTTGGCTCAAGGCTTCCTGTCTTCACAAGTAGGGAATCAAATTTGGTTAAGGGCTCAATAGACTTTCTTGGAGTCAACTTTTACATCTCATTTTATATTAAGAACAACCCTGGCAGCTTGAAGAAAAAGAATCGAGATCACACAGCAGATATGGCCGTGGACTTCAAGCGTATGATTATTTCTATGTCCTTTTGATGAAAACATTTTATATCTTATACACACATCATTGTTAGTCTGCAATAAACAAACTTCAATATGTCTCTTTCTTCCAACTTTGAGGATCTTGAATCTATTAATGTTTTTTTCACATGATTGTAGCCTACTCTGGAAATGGTACATTCACAGAAGAGGTAAAGCTCGAATATGAACATTATGGTTACTTTTATTTTTCGAGCATTAAAGCTTCAACCTATTCCACTTACTAGCTGATTGGTTTGTTTAGATTCCAATTACACCCTGGATTTTGCAAGGGATGCTTCATTGGATGAGGAATGACTTTGGAAATTTTCCCATTTACATTCACGAAAACGGTATGCCTTCCTTTCTAAGGCAACAATGCCGGCAGACACAATGTTCCTTTATACTTGTACTTATATCAATAACATCAAAATCTTGACGGTTTATGATGAATATTTGAACTTGTCAGGTCAACTAACACATAGGAATTCATCATTAGATGACTGCCCAAGAGTGAGGCACATGCATGAATACATAGGGGGCATGCTTGATATGTTGAGGTACATCTATATTCTTTTGTTTCTTTTCTACTCTATTTCTAATGATTGCATACATTGTAGAAATCAAATATTTATCATTTTTTTCTTGAATTCTAATGGAATGGTTTTTACGGTCACATTGATAGGAATGGACTGAATATTAGAGGTTATTTTGTATGGGCCTTTTTAGATGTATTTGAATTACTGAATGGATATGAAGGAAGTTTTGGCCTATATTACGTACATTTCGATGATTCAACCTTGACGAGACAACCTAAACTTTCTGTGACATGGTACTCAAATTTTCTAAACAATAAATCTATGGACTCAAAGATCGCCATGAAAACTGAGGAGAATTCATTTGTACTCACCAATACTTCCTTAGTTCATATTGCCACTTGAAGTAATTAGGTCTAGTTCAGGTATATAGCCTTCTGTGTCTTTTTCCTTGGTAATATTTTGGTTCTTTGTCTCCATGTGAGAGAAAGTTGCATGAATAATGGTTTGTAAACTTGTGTATATAAAGATACGATGATATATTATATATGCCTGATAGAAATATATGCAGTCTTCAATATTGCTAAGTCGGCATCACTTTTGAGGAACTCATCGACAAGTTGGTAAAAGAGAATAAGGTAGCTGCATTCATCAAAGGATCAAGAAATACTTGTGCTATTATGTTGATTCTCGCCGAGGGTAAATGGTATTCTTGATAAAGGAGTAGATTATGAGAGTGTTAATGTGTTGGATGAAGAGTATAAATGAGGATTGAAGGAGATACTTGAAAAGTATAGCAATTGGCTTACACTCACTAGGATATTTTTGAATGGTGAACTTGTTGGTGGTAGTGATATATTGGCATCCATGCATCTGTGAGAAAGGTGAAGTTGCTGGTTTGTTAAAAAACTAATTGTGCAAGTGATCTGTATTTTTAGGCATTTTTTTAAAATGGAAGACTAGTTAGATGTGAGTATAGTGTGGAACAATATGCCAAGGAGAAACGCAGTGTACTGTACTGTAGCGTCTTGTTGCATTAGTTGTTTGGGTTACATTTGTATTAATCTTTTAAATTCAAGGGTGCAAAGAGAAAAAAAAATGTGTTATGGCCAGACAAAGGCCCAATAATAGATGAATCTGAATTTTGTTCTCTTGACTAAAGTCAGAAATTCAGAGTTTTAAAACCCGGACCGGCCGGTCGAACCGGTCCGACCGGAAACCGGTGACATGAGCGGTTTGATCAAAGTATAAGACCGATCAAAGTATAAGACCGGACCTGCAAAGAAACCGGTGTAAACCGGTATAATCGGCCGGTTTTTATCAAACTAGTGAATCGGTCGGATCATTAGCTTGTTACTACTTCAATATTTAATTAAAAAATTTGAAGGCCCACCCAACATAGAATCAAACACACAACCTGCCTTTCATATGTCAAGGTTTCAACCGTTTGGTCAATAATATTTCTTTGTTAAGAATAAGATAATTTATATATATTTCATATCGGGAAATATATAAATAAATAATAGTAGTATGTTTTTCTTTTTTATATATACATATAAAATAATATTTTAGTTAAATCTAATATATTAAAATATAATATTATTTTTAAATAAATTATAATATAGCATACATGTATATTTATAAATATAAGTATTAAATTTAAATATATTAAGATACTATATATAGATCAATTATATTTTGAATTAATTATTATTAAATTTAATATGTTTAAATTGTATATACATGTTTTATTATTTTAAATTTTTAAAGAGACCGATCAATAACCATGCGGGTTAATTAGTGACCCGCTGGTTCGACCGCTAACCCAGTGATCCAGTGCATTGACCGGGTCAATCACCGGTCCGGGTTTTAAAACACTGCAGAAATTCATTGTTCGGACTACACTGAACCAGCATAAACGAATTGAGAAAACAAACCCTAAGTACCAATGTGAAAGATGGAGAAACTAGGCAGAAAAGAAACCCTAAGTACCAATGTGAAAGATGGAGAAACTAGGCAATTCAAGACAGGCATTGCACGGCCTCTAAGCTCTAATATATCACTATCTATAAACTATTTAGATAATGAGAAAACAAACCCTAAGTACCAATGTGAAAATTGGAGAAACTAGGCAATTCAAGATAGGCCTTGCACGGCCTCTAAGCTCTAATATATCACTACCTATAAACTATTTAGATAATGCATGCATGTCAAATAATAAAAGAGGAATAAATAACTTATGAATATAATAGAGTAGAATTTCAGAGACGCGCATGTAAAATTGCAGAGACGCGCATGTAAGACTACAGGGACGTACTAACTTTCATTGTAATGGAGTGGAAGCTCGGAGAATACTTGAAAAATAATAGAACAATAGTATGTTCTAATTTGATTTAGTTTGCTCTGATTTTGTTAAATGAAAATGAGAATGAAGAGGGAAAGGTGGGAATACACACATCCAAATTCTAATCCCTATGAAAATTCCAAACATTGACATTCTTAATTTAGAGTTATTTTTAAATATTGACATTCTTAATTTAGAGTTATTTTTAAATATTGACATTCTTAATTTAGAGTTATTTTTAAATTTTCGCCAAATTGTATGCATATTTTCGTATCAAGATGGCCGAAGCTCTACTTCTATCAGTCCAAAATTTATGTTGCAAAGTTAGAAAAAGTTATGTTAAAGCATATTTTCGCATCAAGATGGCCGCTTCATTTTGTCAGGTAACAGCGAAGTTTGTCTAATTAATTCGAACATATAAAAGTTAAACTTACACTATTTTTCATATAAATAAATAGCTTAATCGTAACAAACTTCACAGCCTTTTTTGTTTCAAAGAATATAGTTCATGCGTTGTTTTCTATTTTGGGAATAGAACATCTTTTAATATATCAAATGGTTGAGACATAATATTCCATACCAAGCCAAACTTTTGTTAATATAATGACACCAAGCCTAAAAAAATTGGCATTCTAATTTCTGAAGTTGATTAAACCGCACAAGTTTAACTCACCAACCTAACCTTGCAAAGACGTACAATAAAATAAAACTTGAAATATAGGATCATCAGCTTTCAACTAACAAGCACTAGGAATCAAAATTTTGAGAGAATCTCCCTCTTTAAAGGATCATATTAACCTGTATTTCTAACAGCAGCGTGCATCAACAAATGCTGTAATTGTTTATTACCAACCCTCACTTTTTATTCTAGCCTAAATTAATGATACAAGAAAACACTTTCCCAAGCTCCATTGCTCAAGCTCAGTAATATTTAGCTGTAAACCTTGCTCAATGCTTAAGCCCAGTGATCTTAAGTTATCTATATTATTATAAATCTGGTCATATCCTTGACCCAATGTTGCAACATTATCTCTGATGTTGAATGGGTTTTTGAAGAACTCGCTTTCTACCTACACAAGTGAGCACACATTTAGTTAACTTTGGAACAGGTCAGGAATCACCGAATTGCCATACGAAAAACCACCAAAGTCTGCAGCAAAGAAAAAGAAAAAATGGGAAATAAGGAAGTAGAACCTATTTCACAACTTCCATTGCTGATGTATGAAATACAGGCCTCTGCGACACTATTTCTCTATTTCTTCAGGAATGATGGGTTTTCCCAAATAAACCTGTTGCATCTCCTCTCTCCAAATCTGCAAAGAAATCCATTATTTGTGATTCCCCTTATTAACACTCAACAAATCACTCCATTTAAGTTTACATTAGATTTTGGTTCTTAAAATTTTGTAACTTCCTATGCTATTAAAATTTTGTAACTTCCTATGTTATTATTTAAGCTTTGTTTTTAAGAATTGTGATTGAGCCTAACTCATCCCTACAAAACCAGTTTATAAGGTGAAGATTACACTCAGTTATAAATATATTCTCAAGTCATATATTGTCTTAACATCCCTTCATGTCTAGTACTATTAGACTTGGTGCGTAGATATTAATTGTGGGTGACCTGTTAGAAAAAGCCTAATAGCAAACGGATCTTGAACTAGCTCATCACTACAATACCACTATATCAGTTATCTCTACAAAACTAGTTTGCAAGGTGAAGATTGCACCCAGTTATAAATATATTTTCAAGTCATATATTGTCTTAACATCCCTTCATGTCTAATACTATTAGACTTGGTGCGTAGATATTAATTGTGGGTGACCTGATTGAAAAAGCCTAATAGCAAACGGATCTTGACCTTAACTCTGATATCATCTTAAAAGTTATGGTTCAACCTAACTCAACCATACAAAACCAGCTTATAAGGTGTCAGATACCCAAGTTTTATGAACACTATATAGGTCATTATCTCTAAGCAATTAAATTCAGCTCTTCAAACACAACACAGTGAAAGTGTTGGATGCTACAACAAAGACAACCCAAAAGCCGCGGCTAGAGGCAGACCGCAGCAATGAGGGCGGGATTTCCAACAGTTTCTATCATTAAGTATTGGTTCATATATTTTAGTACTTATAGTTTCTGTCAATCAAAAGGAAATTGTCTTAATTTTCCACGGATTTGTCCTTTTAGTTTAAATATTGCATTGGTCACCGAGACTATTAGAGTGGTGTTACTCTAATAGGGACCAAAACTTTAATCGTATGAACATATTAGGACCCCAGGAGAGGCAGAAAATTATAGTAATCAAAAACAAATCAGGGAAACTATTCTGGACCAAAGTCTGCATTGAGCCACGTTTGACCAAAAACGGTTTTGCTGATATGTACCCTAAAAGCACACATGTTCAGAATTAGAAATAAAAAATAATAGAAGTAAAAGGAGACAGCATATTTTCTTTAAATAATTCAGATGATTTAATGAAAGGTAATAATTTTATTTCCAATATCTTTTCGGTACCAATTTGTTTATATAGCATACTTTAATCATAAATGAAATTAATCAAGCATATACTAACAAACTCAGTATTACACAAGAGAAATTTAACAGCCAGGAAAAAATTTGTGTAAGCATTAATAAATCCTTACTGTTTCACGAAATTCCAACCGAATGTGAGGAACATTTGTTCTATGAATGTCATTTCCATTTGGCCCTCTCTTGTAGTATTCCTTACCAATCCAGTGTGACTGAAACAAAACAAAACAAAAAAAAAAGACTGATCAGTGAGAACTATGAACTTTGAAACTAAATTCTTTAAAGAGCTAACTAAGATTCACATTTACATAATTATCTACCATCATAATCATTACACCATTTCTTGTTTCGCTAACACTCCAAAGGAAGTATATGCATTATTCATGGAGCGACAAGATATGCATTCAGAAACTCTGATTAATTTCATTACATGTAAGTGAAAGTCCAAGTAGACCCCTCCAGTTCAGGGTTGTTGCACTTAGGTCCTCAAACTACAACAAAGTGTGATGCAGACCCCAAATTTTCTAAAATGTGCATTTTGACCCTTTCATAAATTTCCAATAAACTGACAGTTTCTTGAAAATAGAATCTAGATTCAATGGGGTGCAACAGGAAAGTAAACTTTTCTTATCAAGAACTTTTTTATACTAGATGGACCGCTCTTGACTTGGGCGTCACATTTTTTGTTAATAACTTAATTATCTGATCAACTAAAAGAAAAACTTTAGAAAATGTAGAAATAGTGGTCTATAATTTTCAGTTGAGACCAAAGTGCACCTCACCCCCAATTTGAGGGGGTAAAATTTGGACAACTGGAGTTTCCCCTATAGCTGCAACAAAAGTGATAAAAACGTAGGAGTAAAGACAATTGAGAGACAAATAGAGACTTTGAGTAATATTTATAGTTTAATATAATGTTGATGGTAAAAGACAGAGCACTAAATTTTATTTAGACTAATACTAAGGGATGTTTGTAATATTAAAATTAGAAATTAGTCCTACGGATTAATCTAAGATAATTTTGGAAGGATGCAGAAAACAATTTGTATATTCATTTTTTAGTGCAATTAATTGCCTCAATTCTGAGAAAATAATTCAAAATAAATATTGAGCATGTGTGGAGTAGAATACATTAAAGATAATCATAATCAATTAATCATAATAAATATGATAGAACTATTCTAATATTTTGTGGGCTACAACCAATTGTATATTTTGGTTTTATAAAAACGGAATGATGTTGTGATCCATTTGATGATGTTTAGGCCTGGTCAACGTAATCAATAATACTGGGCTTTTGGACACCTAATATTGATTTGTGTAGAACAAAGTGCATGCCCAACCACTAGGGCCGATGGTGGATGGTACCTAGAGTTCACACAATTACACTCATTTGCGATTTGCCCCATCGAGAACCCAATGATCAGGCAAAGGAAGACTCAATGTTACGTCTCGGCAATTGCCTAAAAGTGATTATGGTTTCAATTTTAACAAATGTGCTCTAATATCATCTAATATTGATAATTATAACACTAAATATTGATATTATGCATAAGGTTATGCCCGTCTAAGACAACTCTGGATTTCCCTGAATACATGTAAGAATACAACATAAAGAATACCTTGGGGGCAGAGGATTTTATTCTCAGACGAGTCAGAATAAGAAATGTACCTTTAAAGCATGCGAGAAACCTGATTGATAGACCGAATTACGGGCAATCTCACATAAATCACATGAGCTCAGTTTCCACACCTATAATATTATATAAAATGTAAGCATTTTCTATTGATAGAATACACATGCACAGGCACAGGCACAGGCACAGACAGGCATAGAGAGAAAGAGGTCTTACAGAAGCAGCTATACTGTACTCTTCAACCAATGGTTCCTTTGTTAAGTGAATTTGGAGTGGATCATCAGTTGAAAGTGATACATTCAAACCCCGTAAGAAGAACAGGGGAAGAGGATTTCGATGGTAGTCTAAAAATAGAGAGTTATTGCTCAGAGGAGACATTGCCAGTCCAATCTGTAAAAATAAAAGTACTCCTAAAATAAGTAGCTGTTGCACTTATCATAACCAAGTAATAATAAATTAATAAAAGAGCCATACCTGGGCCAAATAATATAAATATTGAAGCACAGGCGACTTTCTCAAGTTAATTCCATGTGCGATGTTATGAGCAGTAAGGAAGGTAGCAGCAAGGTGGTCAATATCACCAGCCTAAAGTCAACATGATGCATCAGGTTACCAAACCACAATTAATTAACACAATATACTCCAATATATACCTCTCCAGAATGAGGACGAAATTTGATTGTAGTCATTCCCTTTGATTCACGGAGCTGAGAAATATTCATATTAAGATAAATTTAGTGTGTCAACAAAGTCAAAAATATCAAATATTCATGAAGTTAGAGCCATAAAATCTTGAAATACATAGTTAAAGTAGTTTATGACTTTATGGTCACAGCAGGGAAATAAATAAATAAATTACACTCCACTCCCTTGAGAAGTAACAATCTAGAGTGAATTATACTCCCCTCTCCCAGGAGATCATTGAATTACATTCCTCTACCTTAAAAATTAAATATGTAATAATACACTTTAATCTATTTTATCATAAATAAATGTTAATATGATATCTACTAATTGAGTCACCGTTTTTAAAAACTTTTATTTTTTAAATACAATGTCAATGATAGTTAAATTTGAATATTTTAATAATTTATAACATAAAATTCTTTTTCAAAATAGCCATAATTTATAACAGGTTTTAAAACTATATGTTGATGATATTGTAAATCAAAAATTAGAGAAAAATATTTGCGTCTCTAGACTATTAGAAAAAAAAAATATTAAGAGAGAGAAGTGTAGATTTTAACATAAGAGGGGATCGGAATATATTTTAAGCTTCTCTCAGTAGAGGGGAGTGTAGTTTTTTACATATATTTTTCCTAAGAGGGGAAGGGAGTGTATATTTTGACATAAGAAGGGAGGGTAGTGTAATTTACTCATAAAAAAAGGTATAGACAATTGACAGTAAGATACGAATTACTCCTAACTTAAAAATAGTATGATTTGGAATATAAGCAAGTTCAGCTTAAGCTATTACTTAGAATACATTATTACCGAATACTAAGCATCCAAAACTATGGCAGCAATTTAAAGTCATGCTGATGAAAAATTACATACCTTGTTTAAGGTGTACAGATTCGCGTAACAGTAATACACATAGTATGAATATGCTGGATTGAATACATTAGTCCACTGAGCAGGCGTAGGCATGTGTTTTGTTGGTCGTCTTTCAGGTTTGCTTTCATCATCCACCAAATCCAACCCCACAACCTTAAAAATGAAAACAATAACAGCTAGGTAGTTAATACTATGGCACTACTAGATGACAATAATTGATCCGGCTAAAGCATACTAGTTTATACAATGCATAGTAATAGACATTTACACTCCTTTAGATACTTAATCAGCAGTCAATACTCGTACAATCCATAAAGGCAGAACTCGTATAATATAAACAAAACAAAAAAAGATTCAACACTATTTCAATCCTTAAAAATATAAAAAAATTCTCCTTCATTTTCAATCTTTCACATCATAATATCAAAACTGATCCCAATCAGAGGATTAATTTGATGTCAAAAAATGATGGATCATTTCAAAATGTTCGCAATTTTGCGGAAGCAAACTGCTGACAATTGTATATTCGGAGAAAACAAAATGGATGGTTTAACTGAAAAAATAAACAGCACTATAGAATGTAGTTATATACCAGACCTGTTTCAAGAAAACATGCAGCTGAGGATGTGAATTAGGATCAACGGTAACCTCAAAAAGTGGAATGAAGATATTGTCAAGCATGTTCTGGAATGAGGTCACAATTCCCATGTCTTTGTATATATTATACAATCTTGGAAGCTGCAAGACACATTTTATATGAACTAGCATCAACTGACAAGAATAAAATCTCATGAAATGACTACGCCCTAAATGACAGTTCCTGAAATACTACAGATACTTATACTTCTAAGAGAATCATCAACAGTATGATTTAGAGACTAAGAATAATGTTTAACCTTGAAATATTAAACTAAATGTGAACAGACATCCACAATTATAATATGAAGCTGAAAACTGTGAAAGTGAGAACTGCAGATATTACTGAATTCATTATGCAAGTGTGCAATTAACAATAAATCTATTAAAGCATTTTAACAAATAAAACTAATCAGTGATTTAAGGAAATAATTGGACAATACCTGAATCAACCAAACAACATTCTCACTGTACAGTTCATTATTCACTATCCAGCTAGCTAGTTGGTCCCACTCACTTTGCTTCCTACCATATATTGATAGTCTATATTCAGCCATCTGTGAATGGATTAGGTACAAAAGTGCATGAGTAAATAATCTAGGAGGGAATAATAAATAAGCATGCAAAAATAAAACTCAATACAATATATGGTAACATATTATTCATAAAACAATGTCAAATATAGATAAAACATAAATGAATGCCAAATTATATTCCTTTATAGCAAAACAATGTCTTATCTGGCTACTACTTACTTCTCAAAGGTTAAAAAGGATGAATAAAAGATGATTACAAATATAAACCTAAAAACAGTTTGAAATGAGTCTATCTAGAGAATGTTGTAATAAGTGTTGTGAGCACAAATGCTGAAGCTTAGAGAAAGGTATTGCTAATAACAACTGAAGAAAAAAGGAAATCTCAGTAGATATTTTTGTAATGCAATTTAATGAAAGGCGTGTTCAAAAATAAATTGACACCCACAAAGGAGTTATACAATCATATTCCTTAAATGGAATTTAATAAAGAATACATGCTTATGGCACAACTACAGACAAGTTAGAGGCATTAACTCAAGCAAAATAGCAATAATAAACTAGCCCGTGTTTATGGTTAATGTCAGAAGCTGAGAAGCACATACAAATGAAGTTATACAATCACCTTCCGTAAATGGAATTTAAATAAAGAATACATGCTTGTGGCACAACCACGGAGAAGTTAGAGGCATCAACTCAAGTAAAATAGAAATAATAAACTAGCCCGTGTTTATGGTTAATATCGGAAGCTGAGAAGCATACATACAGAAGATCATGACAGAAAATGTTAAAAAAGAAGTGTTTTATTAGAACTTCATATTTTCTGAAATAGTTAAAAAATATTATATAGTGATTCAGTAAAGCACCTGATATTTACTGGCTTCAAGATCAGAAATCACTTGCTTTGTGAGCTCACCAAGGAATCGACCTAGTCAATGAGGGAAAATGTTACGAAATTAAAGAAATTTGAAGAAATTAACACAACTCGGAACAATAATCTTCAAAATAAGTACTAATACATTTTATAATAGCTAGACACTGTTCTATAATAGCTAGAAAATGGTGATTGTTTATAGATATAATGCAACCCAAGATGCCTCCCAAGTTTGGATTGAACGAAACATAAAATAAACTCCAACAATCTCTTGATACACCGTTGACAATTTGACAGGCTCCTGACACACTGTCAACAAGTTTGACTTTTATTCTTCATGATTCTTTGCATCTCAGATACTTCTATTGAATGCTGAATCTCTCACTTATTAATTGCACAATACACAATTTATAATAACCACTTGACTCATTCAATTATATATCCCCATTTTCTCAATTACATATTAATTGCAAGAAATGCAACTTATCAGTTCACCATTTCATCATCCATATTCAAACTTTCATAACACTGAACTACAAATATTTATCATACTTTGTGTTTTTTTTGTATAGGTATCAAAAATATCAGAGCCTATATCATTAAAAGGGCGGCATATTGGATACAGATTACATATCAAATCCAATGCTGGTATCGAGTATGTGCATCATAGATCAACATCTTCCTGAGAAAGCTTTTAAAATTTGGGACAATTATTCCCCTAAAATAATTTCCTTTCCAAATGTCAATGCCAATGCCATTGACCCACTCGTGTATGTGCATAAAATATACAAGGTTTGGTGAGTAAAAGGAGCCGTGTTGATTAGTTTCAAAGGTCATGACATTTTCATATATATAGTTTATGTCTCTTGAATTTTAACATGAAACAAAAAACCTTATTTGAGACTTTGAAGTAGAACTTAGACTCTGCCTTATTTGTGCCACAACGGCTGTGGGTAAAAGGAAGCATGTGTTTATAATGACACAAACGTATCGAACCAAAAAAACATACCTTGGATGAGGTTGTCCTGCTTCAAAAATATCTCCCTGAGCCTACTTTGACCACAAGGATTGTATTTAAGATTGAACTTGTCAAAGCGATGAAATGTACTTTTGTCAGCATGAACGTCCAAAAGGTCAACATTGAGATCATATCTGTTAAAGAAGTAAGAAAAATATTAATTATGAAATTTTAAATATTTCCGACACAATTATAGCAACAATTTAAATTATAGAAGTGCATTACCCAGTTAAATCTAGACTCTCAAAAACCTCTTTCAATGTCAAATATGTTCCATCTCGAAATATTACAACCTGAAGAATGTTTAAATGAACATTAGTATTCAATTCATGTCACTTCCTAAGGTATATGTATATGATATTTATTTTAGCATTTAATAACAGAATGCAATGATTTATGCCTTATAAAACAAGTGATTTGTGATTATCTTCCTCCTTACAGTTCATTGTCGACGTCCATGAAAAAATAATAAAAAGGTTATGCAAAGTAATGGTATAGCGCAGGGCCAAATAATTTTAAACAATCACCTCATCAGGCTCTTTCCTCAGCTTTGACTTTATGAATCTCAAAAGATGTTTCTGATTCATGCATGCTGAGTGGTGGACATGTGTATCCACTTTTCTAACATTATAGAAGTCTCGATGTGGGGCACTTTTCTGGGCGAGAAATTCCCTATCCGCATTGAGCATCAAATGAAGATTGAATTTCTGAATACACACACAAGTTCTTATCTGTAACTTGAACACAAACATAAGCTGCAGAATATTTCTTATATTCAGTAGCTTAGACATGTATTTACTTGTTCTAGAAGATTAAGCCTGTGGTGGCATAAAGTTCTGATATTCCCTGCTGCTATAACTCGAAGTATCTGATGAAGGTCAGTGAAAAATGTAGTTGCATCGGCAACAGGAAAAAGCTCTTCTTTGGCTGCAAGTAATAGGCAAGCATGCATATAAATCCAGCTACAGCGATAAGCTAAAAATTTACAAACTAGTTCCTCATTAACTTACAGTTTTTATTTGGATACACGTGAATAACTCCATCCTGCATTTCAAAGTAATGCTGTGGCACAACAGAGATAAAAGTTGTTTAGTTACAGGGAAAATAAAATGAGGAGGACCAACTTTAATCAGGTGGAAAATATAAAAATAAATAACATAACTCACATCAGACTTTGGTTCGGGTCTGTAAAGGAAGGGATCTAGGTTAGGTTTTGGAGTACAGGGGTCAGATATAACTTCTTTCTCCCATGGAGCAATTGCATCTTGAAAAACATATCTTTTCCTCATTTCAAGACATTCTTGGAGAATCACATAGGATTCAACTTCATCAGGTGATGGAGCCTCTATACAGAAAATTTTAAAATCAGTGTTTGCTAAAAAAAAATTTAGAATTGCAACTGTTTTCAGCAAAAAAAAAAAAATGAAAGAAGTGGATTTGATGCATGCCATGATAAAACCATTCCGAGAAATATATTAGCATTCAGAGAATGACCAATATCAAACAGTTCATACCCATGGGAGTAATTCTCAATCGAGCAAAAATTTCTTGCTCTGGCTCTTTCCTGAGAATGTCAGCTGCTATTGGATCAGGCTGCACGCCATGCAGATCACCAGAAATACTTTTAGAACGGTTCATACTTGAAGCAGCGATTGCCATCTGCTCTCCATTTGTATTGACATGATTAGACACAGTCTCATATGGATTTTTCCCATCTCCACCCTGCACACATATGATTTCAAATTCAATATCATAAGCGAATAGAGAAAATTGCATTATGTGATGATTGAAGCATGGCTAAATATTAATGGAAAAAATGCTAAAATTGCAAGCCTAGGGGAGGGGATGTATTAGAAAAGATGGGAGAAAGAACGATTGGGACAATTACTTATCATCTCAAGAGTAAGCTTTTTTATATATAGAATATCAAATGAATGGTAAATGTCATTTGACGGGGCATTACAACTTACTGCATTTCCATTTGTGTGCAGATATGTAGCATCCAGTTTGGCTCCGTCTGTCAAATCATCTTCATCATCTGATCCCTCTACACTTTCAAAGGCACTGACACTTGCAACAGGAGACTTGGGAGAAGTTGGTCTTAAAATATTTCTCTTAAATGAACCAGCATTTGCAGATTTTCCTGTAAGATAAAAGTACTAAGATTAACACTTTCAGTTAGACAGCTCATGCATTTATGAAGGTGTTGTATCAGGAAAGATGTATACTATATGGCAAAAGCAGCAGTAATCTAACATGAATGTTTTTCAATCCTTCCCCACCCTTATCCTCCAAAGCCATATGTGATGCTACTCTACTACAATTTTATCCTAGCACCTTCACAGTTAAAAAAATGAAAGAATCAGGGGTATATTTAACTTCTACGGACACTGGGGCATATTAGTAACAATTAACAAAGCTTAAAGGAAACAATATTCTCCCAAATAGCATTATAGTTGAATTCCAGCTGGGTTAGCAGAAGAATAAGGTCCAGAAAGATTTATCCACCCAGAGGAATTATTGAAATAGAATAAGCTTTTTCAGTCTTTTCATTATTCTGATGTTTCAGTTTATTCGCTTGAACATCAACCTTATTTGACAATGATTCTCCACAACATCAACTATCACAAACATGATTGAAACTGTTCCCGAAAACCACTTCTAAAATGGAGAAAAGTCACATTCCTTTTTCTAAAAAAGGTATCTACTTCATTCACAAATCGAAGCTGCCACAACATCAACTATCACAAACATGATTGGAACTGTTATCCGAAACCACTGCTAAAATGGAGAAAAGTCACATTCCTTTACCTAAAAAAGTACAGTATCTACTTTGTACACAAGTATCTACTTTGTACACAATCAAATTTATACACCAATCAACAAGAAGCTAACACACTACTGAACCAATTAAACACCAATAAATTGCCAATTTATAGCTCAACTAAAATAATCAGTCACATAACTCAACATGAAAAAAAAAAAAAAAAAAACTCCAAATCATCTGAAAATTCTCTAGAGAACAAAATACCTTCACGGAGCGTTTGCAACCGAGGCAATCCAGCCGGAATCCCTTCAACGTGCATCAGTCCATTGCCATTTCCGTCAAGTCCACCAGAAATCGCCGTAACATCCGGCAACGAACCCGAGCCACGGCGATAACCTCCGTTCCCTCTCCTCCTAGAACCTCCACGCCTCCTCTTCGAATGCAACGGTGATTCGCCGTCGTCGGAACCGCCGTCAGGCTCAACCGTACGCGCGAACTCCAGTAGCTGCGTTAGCGTCTTGCGGTGCATGTAGTACGCCGATACAGCCACGATGGAGGCTCCGACGAGTGCCGCCATAGCCAAATGCACCGCGTGCGCATCCATGAATAATGAATTAACTCCTCTCTCTCTCTCTCTAACTCTCTAAAGTTTCTCTCTCTAAGTTTCTCTCTCTATAACAGAAATCGTTTTCTGTTGTGAAAAAAGAAATAGAAAAACCCTACTGAAAAGAAAAAAAGTGACTCGACTCAGTGTTGGTGAGAATAATGATGATCCAAACACTGAGTTAGTGTTAGCGAGTTATCAGTGTGTTAAATGGAAGCAAGTTTGGTCACCTGTGAGCTATTTATAGAGAAGCAATGGCGTTTATATCTCTCTCTTACTTTTTCCTTTCTATATTGTTTTTGAGAATGTCCAATTATTATTCGTATTATTTTAGGAGATAGAGATTATACTCTTTTTTCTGGGAGATATACTGTGCATAAATAGCATATACTTTTTCTCTTTCAAAACTTAATTTTCACAAAATAAATATTACTATTATTATTTTTTTCCTTATCACCTATTATTATTATTATTATTATTATTATTATTATTATATAAGTTAAAAGGTAATATAACAGTGTAAAATAGTTTTATAATAATATTTGATAAAAATTTATTATTTTATATAATTTATTTTAAAATAATAGTATAATTAAATATTTAATATAGTTGTGATTGATTGATAGTATAAGTGTATATTTTTTATTCTATTATTATTGTTAAAAATATTATATTATTATTAATTATTAATAATTTTAAAAATTGACATGTTTCCTTTTCTTATCAAATTTCACTTTTATTTTTTTTCATGTGTGAGAGGTCGGTGAGTGGGGACAAAAAGAATATCTATTTCTATGAATCATACCATTAATGTAAGGTTGTAGTTGAAAATGTGTATAATGAATGTAAGGTTGTAGTTGTATGTTTAGTAGAAATTCATAATGAATGAAAAAAGAGAATAATTAAAACTTACTTTCAATTTGTCTTTTTGTAGAACAAATATTTATATGAAATAAGAGTGATTAATGTTCTCGTATGGACATGGTTAAATATTATTTAAAATATTAGATATATTAAAATATTTAAATTTAAAATATTAAAAGATTATTTGATTTTCTATTTAATGAAAATTGAAATTCAATATTGTTGAAGTTTGAAATTGTCTAATTATAAAGTTTGGAATGGTTAGTTCTGAGAGAGTGAATGAGATAACTTCCATATATTAGTTGTAGTCTTTGACAAATTATTTACATGCATAAAGGTGTTCATTGAAAAGTGAATAAGTACTAGTGAACTTTTGCAAATATATTAAGGTCTAATTTATCATTTCTCCACTACATTATATCTATATATATTATCATTTCTCCACTACATTATATCTAGTATAAAAATTAGTTTATATTTAACAATAGTTAGTTCATCTAGTGGTGATTGACGTTAAATTTGGTAGGAAAAACTACGGTTCGATCTCCACAACTTCGATCGGGAAGAGACTAAAATCACTTGATGCCAGAACTGACCCGTGAACCAGACTAAACACGATATAGACCTAAAATTAATTTATATAATCTTCAATTTTCACTATATTTATTTTAAACATGATATACTACTAATCATGCAGATAATCAATTTTTCAACTGTATTTATTTTAGTTTACGAACAAAACATTTACTAATACCATTTTAGAATACTATATTTTACAGGATTATCTATAATTGTTATTTATTAAAATAGTTTAAATTGAATTTAAGAAAATATAGATGTTTAAATTTTATATGAAATAAAAAGTAGGTTTAATTAGATTTTCGGCTCTTTAACTTAATTTTGGTTTCACTTTGATCACTTCATTAATAAATATTACTTTTAAGTCTCTTAAAATATTATTAACCAACCTGATCATTTCGGTTAAATTTTAACAACAACAAAATATTAAATTGTGTTGATTTTGGTTTCACTTTGATCACTTAATTAATAAATATTATTTTTAAGTCCCTTAAAAATATTATTAACCAACCTGATCATTTCGATTAAATTTTAACAACAACAAAACATTAAATTGTGTTGATGTATCAACCTAGTTTGATTTATTTAAATATGGCATCGTTTTATGTTATTTTAACATATTGATTTATCAAAAAATAATAATTTGCTTGCATTAACATTCTCAGGTTGAAAACCTTACGGTGATGTGGGAGTCAAATAGGCATAAAGCGTTACGTAAGAATCGATCTTTTTGTTCCATGCCCTAGGTGTCTGCTTGAGGCCATATAGCGCTTTGTGCAGCCTGTATAATTTCCTTGATTCCTCCTATATCCCAAATCTAGAAGGTTGTGTGACATATACAACTTCGTCTATGGGACCATTCAAAAATGTTGTTTTCACATCTAAGTGAAATATTGACCAACCTTACCATCAATCTGACAGTTTCCCATCTTGCTACAAGTGCATATATTTCATAATATTTGAATCTTACTATTTGAATCTTACTCTATGAAGAAATCTTTGAGCTACTAATCTAGCCTTATGTTTTGCTATCGACTCATCATCATTGTGCTTAAACTTGAACATTCATTTCACTTCGATAGCTTTTGTGTGTGTTGGCAATTTGGCTAACTCCCTTATGTTATTTAATTTGATTGCTTGTAACTCTTCGACCATATCTCACTTCCACTGTTTATTATTTAAAGTCTCTTTATAGTTAATTGGTCCAACACCTATAAGTAAGGTAAACTGAACTAATTCTCCATCGGGTGTGACTTCATCACCCCAACCACTTCATAATCTTGAAGCCTTGCTGGAAAAACTCTAATTTTTTTGTGGTTTTTGACTTGTGCTAGCCACACCCTCTTCAACTTCGACCTCATTACTTGCTTCGTCAAAACCATAGCTCATCAGTGGCTTGTCAATTGCATCATCAAAATTCCAATTCCATGAAGAATTTTCATCAATCACAATATCTCGACTCATCGCGATCTTATCATTAATTGGATTGAATAAGATGTATGCTCCAATTTTATGATATCCTACGAGAATCATAGGTTCACTCTTGTCCTTAAACTTCCTTTATCTTGCATTAGGTACACGCTTGTAACAAATAGAGCCAAACACCTTCGTATAACTCACTAATGGTTGCTTGTAACTCCATACTTCTTCAGGAACCTTGTTCTTCAGTTTCTTTGCAGGGCACTTGTTCAGTGTATAGACAGTAGTGGTGTAAAACTTCACTCCATAAGGATTTAGGCAGATTCTTGTGCTTCATCATGCATCTCGCCATATCTAATACGGTCATGTTTCTTCTTTATGTTATTCCATTATGTTGAGGCATGTAAGGAGCAGTTACTTCGTGATCAATACCATGTTTTGCACATAATTCTTCAAATATCTTGGATGTGTATTTGCCACCTCAATATGTTCGTAGAACCTTGATATTCTTTTCACTTTGATTTTCGACAAGTATTTTGAATCTCTTAAAGATTTCAAATACTTTGTCTTTGTGCTTGATCATATTGATCCAAAGCTTTCTACTATACCCGTCAACAAACGGAACAAAATACCTATTTCCACCAATGGCATGCTCCTCGAACGGGCCACATACATCTGAATATACAAATTTGAGTATTTAGGAGGATCTCATTGACATAGTCAATACAAAAGACTTTATGGGTTGCTTCCCTACTAAGCAGCCTTCACAGAGTTTGTCGGGCATCATAAGACTTGGTATACATGTTACCATATCTTTAGTGACCAATTGATTAAGTGATCTAAATTTTAGATGGTCAAACCTCAAATGCCACAACCAACTATGCTTGTGATCGACAACTATTTTTAGACATTATACCTCAGTCGAACTAATCATGGTCGTAAATGTATTATTCTTCGACATAGGAGATTTCAAGACCATATTATTCTGAGTGTCGAACAATTCTAAGGCTTCATCTTTCATAACCATTGAGAAACCTTTTTCGACCAATTGTCCAACACTTAGTAGATTTCACTTCATTCCAAGTACATATAATACATCTTTGATCATAGCTTTTGCTCGATTCCTCATTTGACCTTGCTCTTTTTCGACTCATCAAAATTTGCTAACCACGCTCTTTGACTAGTCATGTGATTCGAGCAGCCTGTGTCGAGAAACCAGATCTTGGATTCGTCATGCTCATCTGCACCTGCAGCCTTAAGCACTAAATCTTCATAATCATATAAATCTTCTCGTGCACGGTTTGCACCTTCATCCTTACCTTTTGTCGCTCCCTCGTCCTTCTCGTACCAATAATTCATGGTCAAATGGCCACACTTTTCACAGTTGTAACACTACACACCTTTCTTCTCATCTTTGACTTTTTTATATGAATTTTCTTCTCATCCTTTCGAGGATTCAAAAACCCTACCATCAACCTTATGCTTTTTGGGGATTCGCCCAAGACTTCTTACCTTGAGTCTTGTCTCTTTTGCCTTTGAACTTGTTGAAACCACCATGCTTCCATGTCTGAACATACAGTGTTTGTATCAAGTCTTGAACTTCTTTCCTATCAATAATCCTCATCTCATGTGCCTCTAATGAGCCAACAAATCTTCTAATTTCATGGTTTCGAGGTTGATTGATTCTTGAATAGCTACGATAATATGATCAAAGTGAGAGATTAAAGTAAGCATTACTTTCTCAACTATCATCTTATCAATTATGACTTCGCCACAGTCTTTCATGAGATGAAGAAGATTATGCACCTTCGTGACATAACCTGAAATCTTTTCATCTTCTCCCATTTATAGTAATTCATATTGCCTTCACAACGCCTGCAATTTGGCAACTTTTTTACCATCTCATATCCCTCATAATACTTGACAAAAATATCTCATGCCTACTTCGCTAATTCAACATAAGAAATATGATCAAAATTCGGTGCATCTACTACAGATTAAATACATAACACAACCTTGTAATCTTTCTTCTTAGCCTCTAGTATAATACGTACAAATTAAATCCATGAATCAAATAAAAGTTGAAAGTGAATAGTGTTTTATATTTTGCTTGGGAGTTTAGAAAGAATGAAAAGGATTTTGAAAAAAAAAATTGAAATAATGATTTATATAAAATAAAAAATTATTATAATATATTTTTACCTTTAAAATAATATAATAATTAAGATCATATTTAAACATTACAATTTTTTAAATCTTGTTGTTTAAAATATTTCAAATTTAAATTTTTTTATTTTTTAATTAAAATAAATTTTCACCACTAAAATTCCTATATTATTTTCACTCAATTTGTTTCCTTTTTAAAATCCTCTCCTCTTTTTCCATCAAACTTTTAAGTAAAACTTTAATGGAAAAATACAAGAGTACTACAAATTAAAAAAAAAAAAAAAAAAAGTGAGTGCTATATAGCTAGGATGAGTGGATGAGAGTCACTATCATTATCCTATTGTATTGAGCATACAAAACATGCCAAAATGACTCGACATTGTCCACCACATATTTCAATGATGTTTTATTTTTCATTAATATATAAATATAGTACATGGACCCATATTGTATTATCATTGCAGACATTGATTGAATAAGAGACACAATATAGTGACACCTATCAGATAGACCCAAATATATTTGATGTGTTCGTGTATGTTTTCTAGTGTAAAATCCATCTTATTATAATATTCGAAATAATCAAAATACGATAAGACCCCAATATCTTTTTATAATATATAGTATAACTTATCGTGTTTCATAAGCGATAAATCAGGTATTAAAAAAGTTCTTGTGAATTGTGTTTAGCTCAAGCCGGTTAATTGGATTTTTTTTTTTTTAAAGATTAACAAGCAGGATGTTCCAAATTATATTTTTATATATAATTATCAATTAAATTGATTTAACTTGATACTGTTATTTATTTTATTTTTTAAAATTAAAATTATAAGAAAGTAATATTTTAATTAGAGATGAAAATATGATAGATCGACTTATAGTTTAATTTATTTAAGTCTGACTTAATGTAATTTGATATATTTAATAAAAAATTTAGACGTAAATTTTTTTAATGCTATATTTGGGAGTTTGGAGAGGAAGAAATAAGAGGGTTTTGAAAAATATGAAGGATTGGGAAAAAAATAGAAAGATTTTAATTATAAAGATTTTGGAGGATTTGATTTTCTTCGTAACACCAAAAACTCTCTAATTTGAGGGAACTCAAAATTTGTATTAAAAGAGGGTATGGAAGGGTTTTTGAGGGCTTAGACAAAATGTTCAAATATAATTTTTGTTGTTAGTATTTCAAAAAGTAAATATATATTAATGATAAATATTATTTTATCATTCTAAACAATTTTTTTTCAAAAAATGTTAAAAAATTCTATATTTAAAAAAAAAAATCAATTTTCGAAGCTCTCCCTTTCTCTCCCCTCTTAAATACATATGAGTCATCTCATTTGGCGCCTCATTAGAAATTTAAGAGGTGCCGTCATCTCATTTGACGTCTCATTTATAACATTTTCTGAAATATGATTATTTGCGTAATTTTCACTGAAACGTAGTTATTTGTGTTTTTTTTTTATAGTTGGTTATTAAAAAAAATTCTTCTAATAACAATATAAGAAAGTTATATACTACTATAATTACTTAATTATCCTGATTATCTCATTTCATTTTTATTAATTTATGTTCTTAATCGTCATTTGCACTAATTAATTATTATACAAAATATTTAAATAAATAAACCTGTAAATAATACTGCAAATAATAAATTTTTAGCCGTTTAAAATCATTCACATCATTACTGCATTAATTACCCTATTTTAATATATATTTATTGTTCTAAATCTCTTAAGCGTGCATAAAATTTCAAATTTCTATAAACCGTTTCAAATTGCATAAAATTTCAAGTTACGATAAACCGTTTCAAATTTATATTGAGAAGATAATAAACCGTAAACCTATATTCCTCATTTTTAACGTTCCCAATGCCAATTCATTATTTTTGTTAGGGTGTGTTTGTTTGAAGGATTAAAATTATAATCCTGGGAATATCATTCCTATGAATATTATTGCTTGGAACTTTATTCCTATAAATGTGTTTGGCAAATGAATAAACTTCCTAGGAATATTTTTAGATTTTGTTTTAATTAAATTTTAAAAATTAAAAATTAAAAAGTAAATGTGTTAAAATAATATGAGAGTGGGAAGTTATGGTTGGTTATTTTATATTCCCATGGGAATGTAAGATTCCCATCCTTTTACATGGGAATGAAAATGAAGAAACTCATGAACAAAATTTATTCCTGGGAATAAAAAGTACCCAGGAATAATTTATCAAAACTTAAAACAAACAAAGGAATATGTGAATTCCAATGTCACATTCCCGGGAATAACATTTGTATCTCCGAAACAAACACCCCCTTAGCTTAATTGTTAAACAAATCCTGCATATAACAGTACCACCATCTAAACTAAACAAAGACAATTACATCCATTCATATTATAAGTGGGCAATAATGAGCAACTAACAATTATTTAAACTTCTAATATCAAGTCATAAACATTCATTTAATATCTAAATTTGACAATAATGATCATTATTATAAAAATTAATTTGTAATAAATAGAATGAAACTTTTCAAGATTGATCTAGGTACTCCCAAAAGAGGTATGATCACTTTTCATATTTTTGTTTCAGACGATTTAAATAAATACCACAAAGTAAATAAAAACGTTCACAAAAAAATAAATAAAATCGGGTGGAGTTTTTACTACAAATATTTGATTTTGCGACAATTTTTTTAATAAATTAATTTTATAATTTTTTTATAATTAATGATAATCATTCATGCCTTTCCAAATTATTATTATTATTATTATTATTATTATTATTTTTATTATTATTATTATTATTATTATTATTATTATAATTAACTCATTTATTAGATTCAATATTTCACACAAAACACAACTTTCATAGTTCACACAAAAAAAAAACACACACAGCTTTCATTTTTTTTTTGTCCCATTATCATTTCTAAAATTTTGAAAATTAAAATCTGAGTTAGAAGAATTGAAACTTTATTTTCTTTCAATACATTTAAAATAGGTCATTCTATTTGCCTTTACATTTATCCTATTTTTTGTGATCAATTTTTGTTAATTGTAATTATTATCTTTTTTTTATGATAAATATATGGTTAATAATAATAAATTAATAAATATATTCATTAATCTATTTTTAATAGGTTTTTAACATTAAAGAAGACAACTAAGAAATAAAAAAGTAGGTTTTTAATATTTTATTTTTTTTAACGAGTTGTTGTAGTTATTAAAAGGTTTAATTCTATGTTCTACGTTCAAATATTTTTTTGACCATTATATAAGAAAAATAAATTACAAAGAAAAATAAAATTTATTAATATGCTAATTATTTTAAATATAGAATCACCCAAATTTTGAGTCTAATTAATTATTATAATTCAATTTTATTTTATAAAATTTATTTTAACTTAACATATGAAACACAAAAAAAATAATTATTTTTTTCATTATAGTTAATTCACACAAAATTCTAACATTGCATGAAAAAAAATTAGTCACATTAAATTAAAAATGTAAAAAATGGACAAATATTTTCGAAAACCTTGCCCCCCGCCCTGCAAAACCATGGGTACAGGAATAAGTTACAATTTTTTTTATTAACGGGAAAAAGTCTACCCTTTATACAATTATTTTTATAAACGGGAATGAGTTACAGATATTTTTATAAATGAGAAAAGTCTACCGTTGATACAATTATACGAGAAAAACTTACAAATATTTTTATAATATATGAAAAAGTCAACTATTGATACAATTATTTTTATAAACGAAAATAAATTACAAATATTTTTATAAACGAGAAAAAGTCTACTGTGATACAATTATTTTTATAAACGGGAATAAGCTACAAATATTTTTATAAACGGGAAAAAGTCTACCGTTTATACAATTATTTTTTTAAACGGGAATAAATTACAAATATTTTTATAAATGGAAAATGTCAATTATTGATACAATTATTTTTATAAACATGTTAAAAATACTTTTATAAATGGAAAACCATGGGTGCGGGGCGTGGCGCATATAGGGACATTGCACGTTTTATGATTTAGAAAAATTTCAATTGTAGATAGAATTATGTCTCTATGTGAAATGTACTACACCATATACTCATATATTTTTCAACATAATTTTTATGTATATCTTGATAACAACTATAACCTGATAAATTAAATTAATATTTATATGATAATCATCATTTATAATATTTTTTCTCTTAATTTTTATATATTTTTATATGCATTTTTAACCATAACTATGTAATATTTATTTAATATTTATATTGATTTTTTACGACTCGTGCGAACGCACGGGTCCTTTACTAGTATATATTAAAGATTATATGTTAACAATCAAAACTAGTCATTCCAACACACAATGTACCAAAAATAACAAGAAAGAATTCAAAGTTATAATTTAAAATTCTGGAAAAAAATCAGCAAAAAGCAGTCTACATAATCATCGATAAACTATATAAAGGATTTAAACTCCATAACTGACAATCATAATCAAAAGAAACATATTTCAACTTTAACCACCAAAATGATTAAAGCTTTACCTTTCAGAAAACGCATGCAATTGCTCCACTTTATTATGAAAATTATGTTTATTTCGCTCTTTTTATATAATCCAAACAACCGCGAACCTTATAGTGTTAAAAGTTAAACAAACATTTTTTGAAAAACCACCATTCCACCAAACTGCAATAAATGATCCCAAACTATTTCTTGAGATGTTCTAGAGTACCTTAACCAATTAAGAATATATAATAGGCCACATCCTACCAAAAAAAATACATGTTGCAAACAAATGATTTTTGTCTTTATCCATGCCACAATTCGTCACACATTTTTTATCATTCGTTGCAAGAATCTGCCTCATAGTCATATTGTCCTTAGTCGGACTATGATTCAAAAACAACCGCCAGGAAAAAATAAATACCTTAAGCGGCCGAGTCTTCAACCATAAAAATTGGGAGTTAGCCTGAGTTATTGACGTCAATTTCAGACAAATTTTTATAAGCACTGTTGACCGTGTCGCAAGAAGAGGGGTGTAAAATCCAAACTCAATGGTTTCTATATCCGCCTTTAAAACAACTAAAGTTAATCGCTCAACACACTCCTCCTTCCATGCAAGCAACCTCCTACACCACTTCCACACCTCGTCGTTCTTCCTCCGCCCGAACTCGTTCATTTCTACTACAGTCGCCCTTTTATTCTCAACTAAATCAAACAACCTACTAAATCGCACCTCCAACAACGTACCGTCAAGCCAAGGATCTATCCAAAACATAGTAGAAGACACATCTCCTATTCTCCGATCAATGTTATACATCAACCACCCTCCATCAACCAACTTGGCACAGTCTCCCTTATGTTTTTCAAATTCCTCTACCAAACATAACCACCATTACCTCTAAAACATAATTGCTCCCTTCCTCACCATACCGAGCACACAAAACCCCATGCCAAATACTTTCCATCTCATTTAGAATCCTCCAACATCATTTTCCAAGTAAGGCTAAGTTAAACTGTTGGTGATTTTAGTATCATCAATGTATTTTGGTAGTAATGTGATTTATTGTAGGCCGATGCAATTATGCGTTAAGCTTGAAATGAGTTAGGGTAGTGCGGAGTGCACGTTCGTAGAGCCAAACGTGCAATTGAATACGAATAATAGAAACGGGGTTCCAAGGGGCGGAGCCCCTGGCGGGGTGCGGGGCAGCGCCCTGTTCGAAAAATTCGTTTGAATAGTTGCACCATTTCCCAACCGACATAACCGTTTTACCGAACAGGTGTGTCGTTTCCCAACAGACATAACTGTTTTTACCGAACAGGTGTGTCATTTCGATTTCTATTGTTGATCTCCTATATAAGGAGTCATTTGGCCTCGGTTTCGAATACAAAAAATATACTTCCTCTACATTCTGATATGTTCTCTATTGTCAGAAACAGATTGTTCTTCGAGAATTATCCCCGCAAAGATTTCGTGAACCCAGACAAGAATAGGGTCAAAATACTTTGTTCGGAAAGTGAACGAACACGATTCTTGAAGATATCCAGGATTATCATACCAATTTCTAACATAAACTCCTTTAACCTCCTAACCCTCAAACCTACATTTTCGTTTTTCAATCAAATAGTATTCCATTTAATCTAGAAAATTTTTCTCACTTCCTGACTCTCTTCCTTTAAAAAAATATTAAAATAGATTCAAGAGAACATATGATACTTGAGTGCGCATTAAAGAAGAAGAAAAAAATACCAAAATAGAGGACATGACAAACATAATAATAAGAATCAAATGATCCTTCGTAGAAAGAAATTGACTCTTTCACCTAGACAATCTTTTTTATATATGATCAATAAAAAAATATCAAAAATTAAACTTTTTAGAATCTCCAACAATAGACGGTCTCAAATACAAAAAAGTTAGTTATATTCACGATTGAGTATTAAAAAGATAAACTTTATTATTGCATTCTTCAACGTTGAAAAATAAAGTAAGTTGTATTTTATTTTTCAATCTTAGGTGGGCCACCAACTTAGTTGTTATTAATGATATTTATTTGAAACTTTCTCATCAATTAAGTTTTCATTGTAGAAGTCTAATGTGACATGAAGACTTCCATTAATTTATTTTACAAATTAATTCAAAAAAATAATTATCAAATAAAATTTTAACCTAATTTCATATTGATTCGACTTATTCCATTATGACATATTTAGTTTTACCAGAAGCAAATAATTGTAATTGTAAATGGACAACTATGAACTTTGGCTTCACGTGAGTTTTATCATTTTTTACAAAACAGGGAAAAAAAACATCTGAGCTGGAATAATCACACATTTAGATATTCAATGCAATATCAGCCTCTGAATATTAACATATGGACCCATAAGAGTACACTACATTTGTATAAAGTTCAAATGAGGTGCCAATCAATCACAAAGAGATATTCGTGGTTTTCCTACCAACAACAACTAGTTTATGAGTTTTATTAAAAAAAAGGTTTATAAGTAATAATTAATATTAGTAAATTAAAAAACTATTTTCATATGTAACTATAAATACTATTTTCTTGAGTTTTTCTTTAAATAAAAACAAATTTTAAATTTTAAAATTTATTATTATTTTTTTTACCAACATAGATCTAATAATGTTACATATTCTACGATTTGTAATGAATATTTTAGGTAAATATTAACTAATTTTCAATTTTAAAAAATAAACATGTAATATTATATATTGCCACCCAACTTAATTCTACTATGAGTTTAAAAGTAGTATACTATTTGTGTAAAACAATATTATAGAAATATCAAATTAAAATCTTTAATTTTGTCAAATTATATTAATATTTTATAATTACAATGTAATTTGATAAAATATACGTTATTTATTAAGTAACAAGTGCAAAAATATGTTATACCAATATTACATATTTTAGTTTCTCTTCTACTTTTAACTTTCTTAATAAATTAAGAGAGCTACTTAGTAAAATTATATATTTATAGATGAACAATTCAAACAGTGTCGAGTGTGTCAGATCAGAGTGAAGCAACTGATGTGATTCCAAAGATTAACCCACCAATCATTACATATTAATTGTCTAGAAAAAAATTGAATTCAAATAACAAATGTTAATTGTTGTCACTAAAGGATAAACACTACAACACTTTGACACGATGGGTCATTTTTATATTAATTTTTTAAAATAAATTTAAACTATAAATAAATTTTAATTAAAGATAACATTATAAACCAAACGCAATTGCCAAATAATTTTCGCAACAGAAGCACACATGAGTATCCAATGTTTTGAATTTGATATTGTTCTTGAATTCTTGCTTGTAATAGAATTTGAGTATATCTAAATAATGGTACAATAATTAAATAATTGGCAGAAGCGATAAACATGACAAACTTTATTTGTTCAAATTGACTTTCTCAAATCACATATTGGTTTTCTTTTTCAAACTAACATATTCTTATCCACAATTTCTTTGTTGGCACAGAGAAGAATACTATTAGAATGATTCTACAAGATAAATATGTTTAGCTTTTCTTTAAAAAGAATAATTACAAAAATAAATTGTACTTTAAAATATTTTCTTCAAACTTTGATCTCTTAAAATTTCACGTCTACCATCAATATATTTTTTCATAACTACTTTCAATTCTGTTAAGAGTCTCATATCGAACAATATATGGTCTGAACATGTCTTCATAAGTGGAGACAATCCTCACCCTACTAGTCGGTTTTGTAGGATTGAGTTAGGCCTAACCACACTTCTTAACATGATATAAAGAGCCTCGTTTAAGATCTAGTGGATCACTGTTAGGCCCAATAGAAACAAGAAGAAATCTGTTTGGCTTAAGGACTTTATAATATAGTGGTGTTAGTAGTAATATTGATGTATCTTTTATTTTTGCTGCAAAAGAGGCCCACGGCCCATATTATCTTAACCCTAGCAGTATTTAAAGCTACTGTATGTTCTGTTAGAATCAATCAAGAAAAGTTGTTTTTAATTTGTATCCTTTTATGCTTTCTAGATCTAGTTTTAGTTAGGGTAGTCTATCATTGGTGCTTTCATCCTTGATCCTCTTTCCCTCCCACCATGCCTCCTAAACCAACCAATCCACCAAACAAAGACATTATTGAGGATGCCATAGCTGTTGCGGTTCAGACCTCGCAGCAACACTTGAATTTTGCCATGTTAGAAACACAACAGCAAATGGATGAACGTTTTCACCTCACCCATGAAGAGTTACGGCAGCTTCAGACACGCATGGATAATGACTCGCAGCTGGAATCCCAGCGATATGACTCCATTGTAGCACTGCTACAGTCGCTGCAAATACAGCGTGAACCTCCGTCCGCTACAGCTCAGTCTACTGCTCATTCTTCAGGTATTACTCTTTCCATCTCTTCCCCACAAAATACTCTGACCGTCCCTAGTTCAGGTATCACTACCCCTATTCACACACCTATCCATCACACCTCAACACACACATTTGCTGCTACCCCAACTACTATTCCATACCAACCCCCTTACCTCACAGCCGCTCCACCCCCACCCCCCTTTCCACCATACTCTCCGTTTCTACAACCACCCCACTCAACCCCCCTAAATCAGCCCCCACATCTTCAAGTACCCTCTCACATGCAGTACCAACAGTTATCCAATATTCCCCCCTTACCCACTTTTCGTTCACCTAAGCTTGAGCTGGCTCTTTTTGATGGCACAACCCACTAGAATGGCTATTTCAAGCTGATCAATTTTTTGGATTTTATAACTTACCACCAGAAAATAGATTATCTATGGTTTCCTTTTATATGAAGGGTGATGCTTTGGGCTGGTTTAAGTGGATGCACCAGAATCATTTATTGACTGATTGGTTTTCGTTTACAAAAGCCCTTGAGTTACGTTTTGGTCCTTCTACGTTTGAAAACCATCAAGCTGAATTATTCAAATTAAAACAAGATGGGACTGTTGTTGAGTATCAAACTAAGTTTGAAAAATTGGGTAATCAAGTTGTCGGTTTACCACCCGAAGCCATTTTAAATTGTTTTATTTCTGGGTTATCTTCGGATATTCGCCATGAATTAGCAATTTTGAAACCGGTGAATATCTCTCAAGCCATTGGCCTTGCAAAGCTGATTGAGTCTAAGCTGAAAGAAACTAAACCCAAACTGCATAAACCCTTTGCTGCCCCCTATGCTAAAACCAACCCTTACGTCCCATATTCCCCACAAACCAAATCCCCTCTTTCCCTCACTACAACAACCCAACCAGTACCGAAACAGTTTCCAAACCAACGTTTACCTATCAAGCGTCTCTCACCAGCCTAACTACAAGAACGAAGAGCTCAAGGCTTATGTTTTAATTGTGACGAAAAATGTGTCGTTGGTCATAAATGTTCTACCACCAAGTTTCTCTTACTTTTAGGGGATGAGGATATAGAAGACCATAATGAAGAATGCGAGCAGCCTGTACAACAGCAAGAACAAAATCTGGGTGACACATATTTTCAGCTATCTCCACTTGCTGCCACAGGGCAATTTTCTCCCCAAACACTCAAATTCAAAGGGCATATTGGAGGGCTTCCCGTCATGGTTCTGGTGGACACGGGCAGTACACACAATATCTTACAACCTAGAATTGCCCATCATCTCAATCTTCCACAACACCCATAACCCAATTTTCAGTGATGGTGGGGAATGGATCCCATATTCAATGTGAAGGTATTTGTGAAAAGGTCCAAATTGTCTTACAAAACAAACCTTTCACCCTACCTTTTTACTTACTTCCCATAGAAGGGGCAGATGTTGTTCTCGGAATGGCTTGGTTGAGAACCTTGGGTCCCATCCAAGCTGACTTTTCTATACCCTCTATAACCTTTACCCACCAAACTATTCCCATGACCTTAACGGGTGATCCATCCCAACAACCTACAATTTCCAGCGTTCACCAATTCTGTCACCTTATCCATACCAACTCCATCGCCTCTTTCCATCTAATGATCTGCCAGCCAACGTCCCCTCCAGCCACACCTAAAATCCCTCCTTCATCCCCCTTAGACAGTTTACCCCCGAATATCCATCCCACTATCACTAAACTCATCCATCAGTATGAAACCATTTTTCAGATCCCAACATCTTTACCACCAATTAGACCTCATGACCACCATATCCCTCTTCTCCCAAACACCCCCCCAATCAACGTCAAACCTTACCGTTACCTTCATTCTCAAAAAGATGTTATGACTACCATAATACAAGAAATGTTAACAAATGGAACAATTATACCCAGCAACAGCCCTTTTTCCTCACCGGTTATTTTAGTTAAAAAGAAGGACGGCACATGGCGATTTTGTGTGGATTACCGTGCCCTCAATGCTGTCACCATAAAAGATAAATTCCCAATACCCACCATAGACGAACTCTTGGATGAGCTTGGTTCAGCCACAATTTTCACTAAAATAGACCTACGTTCTGGCTATCACCAGATCCGGCTTGCATAAGAGGATACATACAAAACAACTTTTCTCACTTTCGATGGGCATTATGAATTCCTAGTAATGCCCTTCGGTCTCACAAACGCACCCTCTACTTTTCAATCAGCAAGGAACGACCTATTACGACCATACCTACGGCGGTTTGTTTTAGTTTTCTTTGATGACATTCTTGTCTACAGCAATAATTTTAACGATCATTTATCTCACTTACACATTGTTTTTGACTTACTTCAAACTCATTCTTTTTTTGTGAAAGTGTCCAAGTGTGTTTTTGCAGCTGATAAAATTGATTATCTTGGCCATGTGATATCTAAAGAAGGTGTTGCTCCTGATCCTGAAAAGGTGAAAGCCATTTGCGATTAGCCTCCACCGCGTTCACTCACGACACTCCGCGGATTTTTAGGCCTCACCGAATTTTATAGAAGATTTGTTAAAAATTACGCCACACTCGCCGCTCCGCTCACCGACCTGTTGCGTTCCACTAAATTGAAATGGAGTACAGAGGCTGAGTTTGTAACACCCCATATTTTCTAATTTTAATTTAATTGGAAAAATTAATTAATGATTAGAATTATTGGTTGTTTGTGGAAAAATAAATTGGAAAAGAATGATTTGTGGTACTGGGCCAGGTGTGATGTTAGTAAGAAGGAGGTGTTAAGTTAGTAAAGCCCATTACTAAATTAACGTTATTGTTATAAAATAATAAGGAAATTGGGAAAAGAGAAGGTTAGAGGCAAAAGGGACAGAAGTCTGAGAACTGAAGAGTACGTGAAAGAGAGAAGAGCCAAAGGAGAAGAAGACCTTCGAAGATTCGACTCTGAGGTAAGGGGTGATTACTCTAATTATATGGTATTATGATTTTGATTATGTTAGGATTGAATTAAGGGATTAGAATCTCTATTTGGGATGTTAGGTTTTGTGAAATACCAACACTGACATGTATGATTTGATGAATCGACTGCAATTGATGTAGTATTGTTATATGGTGTTGTGGTATGTTGTTTGTGCATTAGAATCATGTATTTAGAGTATTTTGATGTTATTGGTGATCAATTTCGTAATGGTATAAGTTGGTATGTGTTTGGGATGCATAAAAGCCTTAAAAATCATGTTTTTCAGCTACTGGGTCCGTGGGAACCGGTTCCCATGTAGGAGGAACCGGGTTCCAGTGTTTTTAAACGTTAAAAATGACATTTTTGGGTCCAGGAACCGGTTCCTATGTGGGACGAACCGGGTTCCAGTACAAATTCCAGCAGCACGTTTTGAAAACTGTCCTAACTTAAAAAGCTTCTAATTTTCAAACCGTAAGTCCGTTTTAGACGCTGTTTTGGACGTTGTTCCTTAAATTGAATGCTCTACCATATGAAATAAAGAAAACAACAATAAATTGATTTTATTTCGAAAAGTATCATTTTCTTCAAATGTGGTTACTCTTGTTTTGCATAGTTGACGATATGCAATGATTTGTTGTTCGCATAACTGAATATGTGCAATGATGTGTGTTGTTATAATGTGATTGCTTCTGCTTGTTATGCAATGGATGTCGTTCGTGGTAAATATGGTTATCATGTGTTTTGGTGAATGATGATGCAGATGGATGTTATTCATGGTAAATGTTGTATCATGCGTTTTGATGGATGATGATGATTGATTTGTTTTGAATGATGCTTGTACATGTACATACTTGTTGTGATGTTATTGGTAAGATGTGATAAAGAGATGTTAAGCATCAGATGATGATGATATAAGTATGTGACATGTGTGCATTCATTCATAAATCATTTGCATTGGAAGGCTGATTCCCATTGTGCGGAGATTAGCAGGCAGTCATCGTGTGCCCGTGTGGGGTGTGAGCGATGAGGCAGTAGTCGTGTGCCCATGTGGGGTGTGAGCGACTAGAGGGCAGTATCAAAGAGAGAAGTCCTGTGAATGTGATTCACGAATTTTGGTACCACATGCATAAGAGTCTGCATGGTCTTTGTATAAATTGTGACATGTCAGGATGAAATCCGGTGTTAGGATTGTGTTGTGTTATTGGTGCATACTATTGATTTGTGCCTGTGATTGGTATGAATTGATTAATCTGAATATGCTAAGTAGGGTGGATAATTGCTTATGAAATTCTATATCCGATGATTTATAATGCTATTTAATTATGATGTAGTCTCACCCTTACTTTGATGATTTCAGATTGAAGTAGCGGTTTAAGCGATCGGTGAGGATGACTCGTAGAGTTTATCCGGTTATGTGGAGTCGTGTCGGTCATGCTCTGATCTTGTAACACTGGGGGTCGATAGTCTTAGAGTTACTTGATATACATCGTTGCCATTATTGGTTATGGATTATGTATTGTTGATTTGTTTAGATATGTTTCTTAACATTGTTAAAATGAGTTTCCGCTGTGCTAAACACATGTTTTGATATTTGGTTTAATTCTAATAAAGCATGACAAACGATTTGGAGTTTTATTTATTTTATTAATTGTAACATCCTTGTTGTATAATTATTCTGATCTTTATTATTGTATTTTCCACAGGGGTTTTTAGAAGGGTGTTACAATAGTGGTATCAGAGCAGGTCGGTCCGTCCGGCCAACTGTTGAGTCTGTTGAGTTGCACGACAGTTGAATACTGTCGGTATATTATTCCTTGGTACGCGACATGTGAGTGAATAACTGTCGGTACTTGGTTGTTTGTTGCGGAAGTTGGTTTGAAACAAGTGGGGGAGAAGCTTCGCTTCTCGGTTATGTTTCAGTTGTAGGACGATTGATTCAGTAGGCTGTTGTTGGCAACCGTGCAAGCGTTGTTGGAGTTGCTGTTTCCCGAATCGAAGGTGACTTGGGATTAAGACTTGACTGGTAATTAAGTTGGAGCATCTTGAAGGAGAATGATTAGAGGTAATTGATGATTATTTGTAGGAGAGGGAAATTAAGAAGTTGTAATGTATCAACTCTGCTGATGGGCTGCGAAGTTGACAGTTGAGTAGCCTTGCGTCTCGGAAGAGGTTCAGCTGCAAGTTTGCAAGGAGGATTGCTGTCGTAATGTTTCAGAAATCGCACTTCGGCAATGGGATGTGTTGCTCAAGTTATAAGAATGTTTGGAAGTGAAGAGATATGATAAGGGGCTGTTTGGAATGTGACCGAGTTGAAGAGAATGAGTTTTGGAGTGAAATTTTCGTAAGCAAAACGCAGGAAATTGCTGAATAGCTGCAGAACTTCGAAAATTCATAACTGGAGTTCTGGACATCAGATTTGAGTTCCGTTTGAAGCGTCGGAAAGCTAAAGAGATGCACTTTGTTATAAAAATGGTTGCAGCAGCTGTAACATATTTAATTGTGACAGGATGATGTTGGAAAGAGGTGAAGTTGCGGTTACGCGTGCTCTTAGAACTAAACTTGTTTGTTGGTACGGCACGGGAGGTCAGTGTCAGAGTTGAACGGATTGAAGGAATAATTAAAAGGTTTGTTGAGAAGCAATTTTAAGAATTAAGTGCACCATTTGAGGAATTTTGGAAATATCATTTAAGGTGTCGCTGCATGGCGTCAGTGTTGCAATTTCGGACAACGATTGGAAAATTCATATCTTGAGATCCGAGTGTCTGATTTAAGTGCCGTTTGGGGCATTGTGAAACGACTTAATAACCATGATATATGTTGTTATTTGATGTTTAAAACTTGTTTGAAATGTGTTCCCATTATAAAAACAGAGGCGTGGGAATTTTGGGTTGTTGGGAACCGGTTCCCAGATAGAGACAACCCGGTTCCCCATAGTAAAAATCAGAGATGAGTTGTGGGGAGCAGCCAGGAACCGGTTCATGTGTAGGAGGAACTGGGTTCTACTGTGTGTTTTTGGAAAATTGGTTTTACTTTAAAAACCCATAACTTTTGATCCTATGAGGAGATATATTGAAGTCGGTTAAGGAAGCGCAAAACTTGTTGAATAGGAATGCCTACTACCGTGATTGTTTGAAACAAAATTGAGTAGAATATGTTGTTGAGGAATAAGTTGATGAGATGTTCGGTAATAAAGATGATTTGAGTACCGATGGATTTTAGTGAGGAGTGAATTAGTAGAAAAGGTGAAATAAGTTTTAGTACGGTTGAAGTCGTATTTATGATGCCAAAGCAACGACATGTATAGAAGAAGAATTGTAGAGGATTTCTTACACCTATTGGTGTGAGGAAGAAGTGTTGAGATTCCGAGTGGAATGATACTTGGACGCAAAAGATGTCATGGGATTTAGAGTGAAACCACGAGTTATGAATGTTATCGCGGTCTTTTGCTAGATGAGGATTTTGATTCAGAACGAGATAAATAGAAAGGTACGAGTATATTAGTGATTATGAAGTTTGGAAGTACTTAACAAGCGTGTGATGCTAAGTGACTATGAAGCGTTGTGTAAAACGTTTGGACGTTGGTACCTCACCGACAAGATCCAATGAAAGGGAAGTGTGCAAGTTGTAAAAACTCAAGGTGAATTATCGAGCTATGACAATGTTAATGAGTTGAGTGCAAACTCAGAAAAGGACACTATTATGTAGTAACGGCGGTTTATGCTTAAATATGGTTGTCGGCTATCTATTGACAAATTGAGGACTTGATCACCCTTAATCTCTTGTTGATAGTAGATGGAATCATATAGATAGGATGAGCTTGTTTGTTACCTTAATGGTCTAAGATGTGATGAATACTAAGCCGTGAGAATAATCACTCACTATGTTGTGTGAACTTATGAAGAAGTGAATACGAAAGAGTGAAATATATTGGATGATGATTTAAGACGGGTAATCAGAGTCGCGCAGCGAAAGTGTGATGTGGAGTAGTGTGCGAGTACTACTCGTGGGCAGGGAGGAATTAATATGCCGGGAGCCTACGTAGAGAACATGAATTGATCTATATGATAGATTTAGAATCTAGTGGATGCAAGGATGTCGTGCTAGAGAATTAGAACTCTTTTGAATAATTGTCGGGATGATGAGTATGTTATTGTGGATGTACTTAGTTAACGAGTATGTATTTAGCGAAGTTAAGGCGATGAGTGTATAATATATGATGCTATAATAATTTTGTACTGTTGTAAGGTATTATTGTAGATTTCCAGATATAATGAGGAATTATACTCTATGAAGAACGAAGTTGATTTAATTCTTGGAGAAGAGCGGACTTCAGTTTGAGCTATTTTATAAGCAATGGTATATTAAGGGTGATGAGTGTGATTATAATTACTTGTGTGTACTCATTCTGATGGTTGGAATGTTTAAATAGAGGAAGTAAATCAGGACTTTGTTTTGAGTGTGAGTAAGTATTGCTAAGTGGTAGATTAGTACCATGTATGATAAAGAAGGATTCTTGAACGAATGAGTAAAGAGAGTCGGGATTGGGTAAAACTGAGAAATCTAATTGGTAATGACGATTGTAATGAGTAATCAGAATAGTGCAGCAAAAGCGGAATATAACGTGTTGGATAATTGCTGGTATGACTTGAGAGGAGTCAGATAGTTGAAATTCAATGGTATAGGAATGTTATTATCGAACTCTTGAAGGAAGCAGTTGGTGAAAAGTGTAAGTGTTATTTCATCGCTCAGATGGAAAAGTGTGTCTAAAGTTGGTACGCTCGGTAGATGGAATGCTTTACTGCAGTGTTGATCGGGTGTGGTCATACCATGGTTGTGTAATTATATTATTCAGTGATTGGACGTATTGTATGGGTTGTACCTCAATGTTCTATCGTTGTTAACCTTTTGGAGATATGGCGAGTGGTACACCTTGGGATGGTCAAATGCGACGTAGGAGCTGAGATTGAATGCATGAGGCATGCTTATGTTGGTTATGTCAGATGAATTTTGAGGTTCGACTAAGAAGGTGTTAACTGAGAACGGGAGAGTCAGATGAAGGACTCCTATCTGGAACTTTTCACTAGAAGTATGTTTTCGAGGACGAAAACTCTTTTAGTGGGGGAGAGTTGTAACACCCCATATTTTCTAATTTTAATTTAATTGGAAAAATTAATTAATGATTAGAATTATTGGTGGTTTGTGGAAAAATAAATTGGAAAAGAATGGTTTGTGGTACTGGGCCAGGTGTGATGTTAGTAAGAAGGAGGTGTTAAGTTAGTAAAGCCCATTACTAAATTAACGTTATTGTTATAAAATAATAAGGAAATTGGGAAAAGAGAAGGTTAGAGGCAAAAGGGACAGAAGTCTGAGAACTGAAGAGTACGTGAAAGAGAGAAGAGCCAAAGGAGAAGAAGACCTTCGAAGATTCGACTCTGAGGTAAGGGGTGATTACTCTAATTATATGGTATTATGATTTTGATGATGTTAGGATTGAATTAAGGGATTAGAATCTCTATTTGGGATGTTAGGTTTTGTGAAATACCAACACTGACATGTATGATTTGATGAATCGACTGCAATTGATGTAGTATTGTTATATGGTGTTGTGGTATGTTGTTTGTGCATTAGAATCATGTATTTAGAGTATTTTGATGTTATTGGTGATCAATTTCGTAATGGTATAAGTTGGTATGTGTTTGGGATGCATAAAAGCCTTAAAAATCATGTTTTTCAGCTACTGGGTCCGTGGGAACCGGTTCCCATGTAGGAGGAACCGGGTTCCAGTGTTTTTAAACGTTAAAAATGACATTTTTGGGTCCAGGAACCGGTTCCTATGTGGGACGAACCGGGTTCCAGTACAAATTCCAGCAGCACGTTTTGAAAACTGTCCTAACTTAAAAAGCTTCTAATTTTCAAACCGTAAGTCCGTTTTAGACGCCGTTTTGGACGTTGTTCCTTAAATTGAATGCTCTACCATATGAAATAAAGAAAACAACAATAAATTGATTTTATTTCGAAAAGTATCATTTTCTTCAAATGTGGTTACTCTTGTTTTGCATAGTTGACGATATGCAATGATTTGTTGTTCGCATAACTGAATATGTGCAATGATGTGTGTTGTTATAATGTGATTGCTTCTGCTTGTTATGCAATGGATGTCGTTCGTGGTAAATATGGTTATCATGTGTTTTGGTGAATGATGATGCAGATGGATGTTATTCATGGTAAATGTTGTATCATGCGTTTTGATGGATGATGATGATTGATTTGTTTTGAATGATGCTTGTACATGTACATACTTGTTGTGATGTTATTGGTAAGATGTGATAAAGCGATGTTAAGCATCGGATGATGATGATATAAGTATGTGACATGTGTGCATTCATTCATAAATCATTTGCATTGGAAGGCTGATTCCCATTGTGCGGAGATTAGCAGGCAGTCATCGTGTGCCCGTGTGGGGTGTGAGCGATGAGGCAGTAGTCGTGTGCCCATGTGGGGTGTGAGCGACTAGAGGGCAGTATCAAAGAGAGAAGTCCTGTGAATGTGATTCACGAATTTTGGTACCACATGCATAAGAGTCTGCATGGTCTTTGTATAAATTGTGACATGTCAGGATGAAATCCGGTGTTAGGATTGTGTTGTGTTATTGGTGCATACTATTGATTTGTGCTTGTGATTGGTATGAATTGATTAATCTGAATATGCTAAGTAGGGTGGATAATTGCTTATGAAATTCTATATCCGATGATTTATAATGCTATTTAATTATGATGTAGTCTCACCCTTACTTTGATGATTTCAGATTGAAGTAGCGGTTTAAGCGATCGGTGAGGATGACTCGTAGAGTTTATCCGGTTATGTGGAGTCGTGTCGGTCATGCTCTGATCTTGTAACACTGGGGGTCGATAGTCTTAGAGTTACTTGATATACATCGTTGCCATTATTGGTTATGGATTATGTATTGTTGATTTGTTTAGATATGTTTCTTAACATTGTTAAAATGAGTTTCCGCTGTGCTAAACACATGTTTTGATATTTGGTTTAATTCTAATAAAGCATGACAAACGATTTAGAGTTTTATTTATTTTATTAATTGTAACATCCTTGTTGTATAATTATTCTGATCTTTATTATTGTATTTTCCACGGGGGTTTTTAGAAGGGTGTTACAGAGTTCGCCTTTACAGAATTGAAAAAGAAAATGACCGACATGACGGTCTTGGTTCTTCCTGATTTTACAAAAACCTTTGTGATCGAAACGGATGCCTCTGGAGTTGCCATCGGAGCAGTGCTATCTCAAGACTCTCACCCAATTGCGTTCTTCAGCAGAAAAATGTGTGGCCGCATGCAGTCAGCTTCCGTCTATGTATGCGAAATGTTTGCTATCACTGAGGCTGTCAAAAAGTGGAGGCAATATATCATTGGTCAGAAATTCCACATCTATACTGATCAGGAAAGTTTGAGAAACTTGTTGTTACAAAAGATCCAGACCCCAGAACAACAAAAGTGGGCAACAAAACTACAAGGCTTTAATTTCGAGATCTTTTACAAACCTGGAAAGTCGAATGTAGTCGCAGACGCCTTGAGTAGAAAATTCGAAGCTGACCAACCGCAACTGTTGTCCCTATCCTCTCCAGTTCCGGATCTGCTTCAAACTCTTCGCCATTTCTACAAAAATGATAGTATGGGTAAAGATCTGATTCAACAAAATACAATCAATACGGCAGAGAGGAATCACTACAAGTTCTCAAACGGACTTCTGTACTATAAAGATAGAATTTTCATACCTGATATCAACCAACTCCGCAAGAACATCCTTCATGAATACCATGCGACTCCCTCAGCTGGACACTCGGGTGTCAGAGCCACTCTAGCACGTCTGGTTGCAGCTTTTCGTTGGCCAGGAGTTCACCTCGCAGTGAAATAGATGATTAAACATTGTGACATTTGCCAGCATAATAAATACGTGACTCAAAAGAAAAAGGGGATCTTGCAACCTTTACCTGTTCCAAACAAAATCTGGGAGGACCTCTCCATGGATTTCATCACGCATCTTCCCAACTCCTTCGGCCACACCACTGTTTGGGTCATTTGTGACCGCTTGACAAAATTCGTACACTTCATCGCCTTACCCTCCAAATTCTCCGCAAAAGATTTGGCTTCCCGTTTTACGATTGAAGTGTTTCGTCTTCATGGAATACCTAAAACCATCGTCTCTGACCGAGATTCGTTATTCCTTAGCAAGTTCTGGAAAGAGTTCTTTAAGCTCCAAGGTACTACATTGAAATATAGCTCCTCTTATCATCCAGAAACCGATGGACAGACAGAAGTAGTAAACAGGTCACTGGAAACATACCTCCGTTGTTTTGCCAACGATCACCCTCGGCACTGGTATAAATTCCCACACCTTGCGGAGTACTGGTTTAACACCTCCTTCCATACAGCCATCCAGATGACTCCCTTTAAAGCACTCTATGGTCGAGATCCACCATCTATTCCGGACTATATCAATGGCACCACCTCCGATAATGCTTTGGATCTGTCACTACAACAAAGAGATCAAGTTATTTCAGATCTAAAGGCAAACTTAATAAAGAGTAGAGTGAAGATGGAAAAGCAAGCCAACACTTCTCGCGTGGAGATTACCTTCAACGTTGGTGACTTGGTTTTGCTGAAGCTGCAACCGTATCGTCAGGCGACTGTTTACAAAAGGAGTTCGCATAAGCTTTCTCAACGATTCTTTGGCCCTTACAAAGTGATAAAACGCATCGGCCAAGTCGCGTATATGCTGGATCTGCCTTCGTCCTCCCGGATCCACCCAATAGTGCACGTTTCTTTGTTGAGACCATACTACAAAGATGACATAGCTACGACGCTGACACATCCATCGTTTCCTTTCTCCATTCCTTACCATGAAGAACCAACTAAGAAACAGATCGGTGAAAAGTTTTGGTGTGGTAAAGAGAAACAAGGCATTGCTATAGTTGAAAGGGATATAGACGAAGCTGAAAATGAGAAAATGGGAGAGGAAGAGTTTATGACAACTTGGAACGACAGAGGAAAGTTTCAAAATGAAAGTGCAAAGACAACCAAAGACCTAAGTACTTTCCCACTTGTACTTCAGGGTATCCAAAACCCCTTTTCGGTACCCCATGTGATTAAAGCCACGCGTCCCACAACCTTTTCATCACCACCGAACACGCGTCCCACCAGCTGTATTCCATCACCTTTTGAAAAGTCTTCCACGCCACCCCACGTGACCACATGGAAACTCGGAAATCCCACTGCTCAAGACAGATTTTCTCCAACCCTATCTCCTGATTCTCAATCCCAGCCACACATCCAGATTCCCTTATCTCTTCCCCACACCTCATCCATTTATCCCTCTGCGGTCCAACCACCAGCAGCCACGCGTCCCTCATGCTCCCCAACGGATACTTCCCTGTTGGATCAGATTTCTGGATGTTCCCACATTCAGCCCAAAGTTATGGATTGCAAATTGAACCTTGAGGACAAGGTTTCTCATGGGGCCGGGAGTATTGTTAGGCGCAATAGAAACAAGAAGAAATTTGTTTGGCTTAAGGACTTTATAATATAGTGGTGTTAGTAGTAATATTGATGTATCTTTTATTTTTGCTGCAAAAGAGGCCCACGGCCCATATTATCTTAACCCTAGCAGTATTTAAAGCTACTGTATGTTCTGTTAGAATCAATCAAGAAAAGTTGTTTTTAATTTGTATCCTTTTATTCTTTCTAGATCTAGTTTTAGTTAGGGTAGTCTATCAATCACTTTTTATGGTTTCCGCTATCGGGCCTCCCACCATTTATTTCCACGCTCCAGTTGTGTAGTCCTGGACGTAAGGGAATGTGTTAAGAGTCTCACATCAGATAATATATGACCTGAACATATTCTTATAAGTGGAGGTTAATCCTCACCATAGTGGTGAAGTTCGAAATCAAATTCCAATACTTTATCTAAAGAAAAGAACTGCAAGGTCAGAGAGTATTTTACTGAACGTTTTGAAGCTTTATTCTTTTTCTTTGGGGACTCGTGCTTTTTATCCAAATATATATGTTTGAGTATATAATAAATAGTTTTTATATTTTATTAAAATAGAAGATACTAGTGAAGAATATTTTAGAATCAGTAGTAAATCAGGAAATTATTTTAAGGAATTGCTTAAGGTATTTTTAAGTATTACTTTCTTGAAAAATAAAAATTATTTTTAAATATTGAAAATGTATTTTTTGACGCATTTTAATTACATTACTTAATGAGTTAAACTTTAAGATCATGTCAAAAATATTACGGAAATGCACCTCCATGTAATTTACGGAAATGCATCTCTAGACGTTGTTTTAATAAAAAATGCATCAGACCCTTATCCTTCTCACTTCTCAAAATCCTCTATCAAAATACAACTCTCAAAACCTGTTAAGTCTCAAACAATCATATTCTCTCAAACTCATTCAACTCACTCCAAAACTTCTGCCAGCAACATCCAATCGATCAAATAGCTCACTCAACATCAAACTAGATTCACATTTGATAAGTTTTTTTCTATACTTTTTATTTCTATATACATTTGTAGAAATTGAGCATTAGGTTGTGTAATAGGTGGTTTTGATATGTAATTTAATCAAGAAATGTGTTTTATAGGTAGTTTAAATGATCAATGTATTATTTTGGATGTTGGAATAGATTGCATTATTGCCCTTGTTGTCATATGAGTAACAGACCCTTAAGGAGACGCATCTCCAGAATTTTACAACGTTTAGATTTTCAAAATCCAGAGATGCATCTCCAAAATTTATCAGTTTGCATTGTTTGGCTTGACCTCATTGTGTTTCATCTATGTAATACTTGTGTCGTTTACTTATAGGCATTATAGCTGATAAGCAAGATAGATTAAGGCACGACAGAGTTGCACAACATGCATCGGTTCAAAGAGAAAGAGCCCGAGCCTCACATGCATATGTTGTTTTTAGCCTTGTTGATGCAGATGTGTCAATTTTTGGGGCTCGTGCATCTCTGCACCTTAATCTTCCCGTAAGAGACATGTGTCACCTACTTAGGCTACGTAGGAACCCGAGGCACCACTGACCACTGAGGCTCCACATACACCCGAGGCACCTTAGGGGTTTGGAGGAGGCTCGACCAATTTATCATTGTTGGCTCTATACCCAGACCATGCTGCAAGACATGTTTGGGTCAAAGAGGTAAAATTCAATTATATTCATTCTTTGAAAAACATATTTGTTATAATATTCAAAGTTTACGACGATGAATCATTTTTTCGCAAAACCGTGATGCTTTAAAATTTATCAACCATGGACGAAAGATTACTGGTATGCCACAACCTAATAAGCAGTGGTTTCAGAATTTGATGCAGCTATCTGAGCTGAGGCACTTATGTAGGATCATTTATGTTATGGTTAACCATGGTATGTTGTATGAGTTTGTAGAGAGATGACACTAGAAGACTTCATCTTTTCATCTTCCACATGATGAGATGTCTATCACTCTAGACAATATTACATGCCTTATACATCTTTCTATTAGGGGGAGACTATTATACAACAACAAGAATAACAAAGATGACACATTGGAGATGATAGTAGACTATCTAGGAGCTAACCCATGAGATGTTTTGTAGGAGTTAGAAGTTATTGTGGGGCTCATGCTATGTTTCAATTCCTATAGAGGTTGTATACACATCCGCTTCATGATGCAGAACAGGCCATTGATGATGATGAGCGGGTTTTGCATCATATAACATACACAATGAGAGCATACATGTTGTACTTGGTTGACACATATATTTTTATGGACAAGAGTGCCGCTTATGGGGATCAGTGGATGTGATCTACCTGAGATACTTCACTGACTTGTAGCGGGTCCATAAGTGCAACTAGGGGGTGCTTGTTTGGTTTACATGTAATCTAAGTGATTTGAAGGTTGTATATGGAAGATCAAACATATAACAAAAAGTATCACACTGTTGATGGTAATATTTCTTCATCTTCTAGTGTTTGTATGTCATTTTCATAACACTTTGGAAATTCCATTACTAATGATTCATATGTACCATTTTTAGGTTTGGATTCTCCAGCATTTTCCATACATATCTGGTCGGTCATCTGCTCTGACCTACACTGAGGATATGTCATGTGTTTATGCGTTCATCCCATTTAGAGGGAATTAGGTGATGAAGCCATACATAATGTATCTTAAACTCATGGTAGCAAGGGAAATACACTTCCATATGTACGTGGATCACTGAGAGACGCGCCCTGGCCGACATTGCCTTAAACTCTAGATGGTTGGCTTGCGGTTCATGTCGAATGTATCCTCTTTTGCCTCAGCGTGTCATGCGACAATTCAACTACATGCAATTTATTCCCATAGACCCTTCTGAGTCTACTTCTCCCGCTGTGACACAAAGAGATATGAGTTCCATGTATGATGATTACCTTAATCATCTGCTAAATAAGGCACGAAGTACCTTAGCTCCTAACTAATTGAGTATTGCACACGAATACGTATAATGGTATTTCAAAGTGTCACATCCTTATATGACACCTAATTCTTAGGAAGATCCACCTAGGTCATCTCATTAATAGATACTAGAGGAGGAGCAGGCTAGGGAATATTATGTTGTTGATGTGTTTCCTAGATGTTGTCGTATCATAGAGCTTGGAAAGGCGGGTATAGACAAATGACTCTTTCTGGATGGATCTGAGGTAAGGGACATTAAAAATGCCATCATGGGGGAAGCATGAGAGCCATTGCAATACATGAGGCATAAGAGGCATTGCCTCCCGATTTATTAATAGGGGATCCGAGTCCGTTATATGCAATAGTATATAGTATTTGTATTAGGAGCACTATTATTGACTGTATTTTATTTTAACTTCATTGTGTACTCCAAATTTTTTAATTTATATATGTCATTTTCCTTTTATTCCGAAAGTGTATGGTTTAATTTAAATAAAATTAAATATGATAGTATATCTATAATACATTGTCAATTTCAATAGTGCATCTCTAAAAAAAACTCAAAAACTATTGTCTGGTATGAATACATAAATGCATCTCAGAATTATTTATTGTGTTAATACATAGATGCAACTCCGAATCAACTCATGTCAAAAAATGGTATTTCAGTGAAGAATGCATGGGGTGTACATGGAGTGGTTTCGAAGATGAATCTCTAGAATAAGTTTTAGAAAAAGTATGGGGTAAGACTCGAGTGGAGCGCAATATGGTAAGACTCAGGGTGCACCCAAAAATACATTTTCGAAATTAGAGGAAATTTAGGGAGTTCCATATAGTGTTTTTACACCACTTAATGTGGGATAAGTAATTCCCTTATTTTAACACAAGTCTTATGTTAAAGGGGGATATCATAGGCCCAAAAGAAATATAAAAAATATCCATTTAACTTGAGGACTGCATTTAGTAATAAAGGATGTGCATTAATAATTATTTCTAATTTTAATTTACTTTATAAATCCTAATTATTCATATTGTAATGTTCAAGTTGTGTGAACTTAATGGAAATTTTGAAAATTGTTTTATTTTTTTTCTTGCATCCTAGATCTAAAATTTAGCCTCAACATTAATCTATCATTTGTATTTTTATTTCTTGATTCAATGCTTTTCAAACCTACAAATCAATCTTCTAAAGACTTGGATGATGTTATTCAAGTTACTCATGAGCATATTTAAGACGCGTTCAACCACACTCATTATCAAATTGATGAGAGATTTCAAGCAACTAGTCATAATTTTGAATAATAGTTGGGGAATATCTGAACCATAATGTATAATAAACAAAAAAATATGAATTATAGACATTAATCTATTTTGAATCTCCTCACAAAATTGATGGCTCAAAATGAAGTGCAACAATCCACAAGTGTTCACATACAAAGATTGTTCATCATCTTCAACCTTGCATCTATGTATACACACAAACAACATACACATAATCATTCATTATTTGGGTGCCATCCAGACTTGGTTGATGGTGTTCAATTTAGGTTGATTGTAACCTAAGGTTGGGTTAAGAATCATAGGGGGTTTGATCGGAAAAACTGTGAGGGTTTTTACTCTAAGATAAAGGTGTTGATTTGGGGGTTTTCGACAAGAGTTACACAATTGGCTTTGATCGAGTGAAGATCTTTGAAGAATGGGAGGTTCTTGCTAAGGAGTAATATGAGACGATGAATCAATTGTTATTGTTGGTTGAAAAAAACTCGCAATTTGGATTTGACCGAGTGAAGGCTTTAAAGAACGATGGTTTCGTGCAAAAGAGTATCGGGAGATGGTGATCAATTAATAGGTGTTTGTTGGGTGACTTGATCAAACTCAAATCAAGGGAATAAAAGTGCAAGGATCAACATCTAATATATGGTTTGTTGGGTTGGATTGCTTCACATCTCTTGTAAAAAAATTTGCATAGTAAGATTGATATCTCAATTCCAAATTGAAATTGGGGGCAAACGTAGCCGTAGCAAGGACAATATGTGAACTGCCTAAATAACTCCTCATGTCCCCTCACTCTATCTCTCTTTATCTCTTGCAATTTAAATTTCCATTATCAAATTGTTAAGCGCATTGATTGAGAAATTGATTCGTAATGATTTTCCGTTAATTGTTTAAAGCATTGTTGATTTGTTGATTTCCTTTGTAAGAGATATGATATGAGGGATATGATATGATAAATAAAAATAAACTTTTGACACATGACAAATGAAAATTTTAGGACATTGAGAAGTAAAGATAATGTGCGATAAATATGATTTTTTCTTACTAAAGGATTTAAATAAATTGAAATATTATTCAAAGATATTATCTTTTTAAAGTCTCCACTATACTGACACTATTCGTCTTCATCCTCCTCGTCATCTTCCATTACCTCATCCTCATCTTCCCCGTCATCTTCCATTACATCATCCCCGTCTTCTTCCCCTTTCTCATCATCATGTTGAAATTGTTGTGCAAGTAAATAAGTCTGCATGGTCTCATCATTGTATTCTGGCCCCAACTCATTTAAAAGTCGCAAACGCAAAATGTCTTCTATCAAACGTTGTTTTTCCTCTTTCATAGCATTAAGGATTACTATAAAAAAACATGGATAATTACATAAGACTCACAACGCACATACACATTTATATTGAATAAATTCAATAACATTTATATTAAAAATATTATGCAATATCATTTTCATGTAAGACGACATGTTACAAATTAACCTAAGAAAAACAACTCTCAATCAACAAAAAGTTGCATCCACTTATGCATTAGACAATTTAAATGTATAAAATTAAATTATATTAATTTTTTATTAATCAAGGTAAGTTATATATAAACCTTGAGAAATTAGCCTCTTGGTAAAAATAATATTGCAATGAATTTAAATGAGTCATTACTAATGAATGCTTAACATGGTCTCTCAAATCCGTCGATTCTAGGACTAGATATTAAATTATTTTTAAAAAATATTATATATAAACAAATGTCACAATTAATCTATCACATATTTATTGGTAAATATTAATTTTTGTATTTTGTAAAATTAGAAAATGAAAAATATGACAAAGCACTAACCTAAAATTTTTATGACTGAAACTTACCCTCTTGCGAGCAGTTAACCTCCATCGCAGTTTGCATCTTCAGTCTTAATTCATTGACTTCAGCAGCGAGTTTTAGAACATTTCTCTACCATTAAAAATAAAATATAAGTGTTATCATATCTATCATTTTATTTTTAATCACAAGTTTATATAATAACATAACAATAAATCACAAAAATACATATAATTAAATTTTAAAATATTATTATATGAAATATTTATATTAATAAAAATAATGCTAATAATTATTTTATTAATGTCTTTAAAAAATTAAACCACAGTTATTTAATATTATAATATCAAACTATCGCCTTTAATGAAATACCTATAAATAAGACTTATATATATAAGAGTTAAGACATACGATACACTTAGTATTGAATGCAGATATGTGGTCTGCTTTTTTTTGCAATATTGCTACCCTCTTCTCTTGATTGAAAATGTAACGATTAAACTCCTTTTCTCTTAGTCTTTTAAAGATTTTTCTTTTTGTCAATATCCTGTTATATTCACATAAAAAGTATTAGCCACACAAAAACAAAAAGGAATTATGAAAAGTGTTATGGTGATTAATTCACAATTTACTGATGAATGGTGGATGCATCTCATGAATAATTATAAAATTTAGGAATGTGTCATTGTATGTTCAAAGTCTCAAAAAACATGCCACAAGTGATCGTCACTTATCCCAGTGCTTCATTGATGAATTTTGGTGTAAAGGTTTCTCCTGCGTCGTATGTTTTTCCGTGTAGGTATCATATAACAAAAAATATGATAAGTAAAATTAAGCGAATGTTGGAAAACAAACAAATCGAGTGTGAAAGCGGGAAATGTTCAAACCTACTCAAATATTGGAACACGTAGTGGATGCTTGGAATCTTATAATCAATTCTTCTACAAATGAGTCATATGTTGATTATGTCATGCAGTTTTAAAGTGTGTGCGCGCAAAATATTTATATTTTTTGAAATATGTCGAAACTACAAAACGACACCATGTGAAGAAAAAATTTAGTATTGCATGGACTAATCAGGTTAGACGCCTTAAAAATATCACAACTAACAGAGCTGAATATACTCATAGAAGATTGAAGAACTAGTTGAGATATAATAAGGGTAATTTTTGCTAGGATTATGAATCAGCGAACAAAATGATTGATATGTAGAATAATGAGAAACATATATCATTTGGTCTAAGCATGACAATAGTATAACATAAATTAAGAGACAAGAAATTGTATTCATAGTTGACTAGCAATATATCTCGAGCGGGATTGAACTTTATCTATCACGAAGTTGTGCGATTAGAGAAAAAAGATCCAGATAACTCCAAGTATAGTTGTACAATTATAAGAACATACAATTTTCTTTGTGCTTGTTAAATAGTCAAGAAGATGAAAATTAATAGACATGTGCGTGTGGATGAGATAATGATTAATACACACTGGAAAAGACTTTTGTTTGATGATGATAATGATATAATTAAGGATGGTAAATGAAATATTTCTATTATGTTAAAATGAGACGTAATTCAAGAGATATTTTTAAAATTCAATTTTATATATGAACCTGCACATCAAAAAGCACGTGCATAAGATACATTTTTCAAAAACCACTAATATGAAACCCCTCGCAGAATTAATAAAAACTAACAGTGCTTCCAAGAAGGTAAAATTATCTCTTAGCGATAATTCTACCAAGTAGTCACAATCATATTTTGAGCACTTCAAATCACTTTATTTAGATTCACTATTTCACAATTAAAAAACTATTAAGGTTGCTCACATCAACAAACCCTCGTCCAACTTTACCAAAATTGAAACACCTTGAGTAGATGTTTTGTTTTTATGCAAAAACATATTGATAGATGTTAAAGGTGATGGTAACTACGGATTTTGTGATATTTCAGCTTTGCTAGGTTAGAAAGAGCAAAATCTTACACATGTATGTCAACATCTTATCAAAGAGTTAACGAACCATAAGGAAGATTCATGAGGTTATACAAGAAAAAAGAATGGTACAATGTAATAATGATGCTTTGATTCCCAGTGAACTAACCAAGCATCAGTTGAAAAGTGGATGTGTTTCTCTAAAATTGCTCATCTTGTAGAAAATCCATATGATCGGGTTTGTGTTGATTTGACAAGATATGGTTTTTGAGAAACTTTTTTCCCACTATAAAGTGATCCATCAAAATATATGTCAAACATATTATTTGTATTAGATGGCTTTCAAAATTTGTTCATTTTGTACAAGTTTATTTAAAATCATAATATCATATACCACAAACATCTGTAGAGTGAAAAACTCATGTCAAAGACAAAGCAAATAAATGATAGGATACATTTTGGATATGATGGGTGAATTGAAAGAAAATTGAATCAAAAAAAAGTCTAAGGCATAAGCGCACACACATATATATATATATATATATATATATATATATATATATATATATATATATATATATATATATATATATATATATATATATATTCTTATTTTATATTAAAAGTTCATCTTCGTTAAATTTTACTTAATGCACCATATTAACATAATACATATATGTAATTGACTCAAGATAATCTAATAATAAACCGTCCATTAAATAAAATGCATAATAATGTTAGAAAATTTCTGAATGATACCTTCTAGCACGTTTGGGGTCGGCTAAAGCAAGCTTTGAGCCCTCTATAGCAAACTTTGGTTTTCTCGAATCAACTTTGGAGACATTTTTTGAAGCAACTCTCAACATTTTGGAATTTTTGGTTGATGATCCATCCATGATGCTGTTAGATAATCAAATATATAATATACTCATAACACAAGATCAAAATCATCTAATGATAAAAATTAAAATTGGACAAGGATTTTAAATATGTGATGAAGAAGAATATGAAATGTACCTTTTAATGTTGAACTCGAGTTATTTTAAGTTTGAAGCTACACAAAAATTGAAAATTTAATAAGAATTGAAAATATTGAAATTTTTGACTCAAATCACATACATGAAATATTATATAGAATGATAATCACTTGCTCATATGAATGATGATAGAGATAGAAATAGATACAAAAAATTGAGATACATTATATATAATGTTAAATTAAAGTTTGGCTGACGTATGACTAATAATTTTTATTTAAATTATAGCGAATTGATTTTTGACAGAACAACTCAGACTTTAATATTCAATGAACACAAACAAAAATATATAAAAATTATTTATAAAAAATTTTATGAGCATAATTTAAATTCAAGCTTTTATATTTTTATGATTTTTTTCTAAGAGTAGAATTTGATGTTAAATATATAATTATTTTAAGAAAATGAATTTAAAAGTAATTATTTTTAATAACATTTATTTTTGCAATTTAAGAAAAAGTGTTAGAAAGTGAAAAAGGTTTTGAAAAAGTCTGTCCATATATGTATTTTCCAACTCAGAATTGACATATGTTAGTCCATTTGATAGTCAAGGCACTGAGTCATGCACATTTGTTAGTGCAACAACTGGGGGAGGGTCGAGTCGCGAGCATTGTTAATTTCTGAAACATTCCACTTAAGCAACACACCTTTGTGGGAGACACATCACTTCTCCACCTAAAACCTTAAGGTGATAGGTGAGTGGGTTCTTCCACTTATATATGTTCAAGTCACCACATGGATTTCCAATGTGGGACTATTATCCATACTCACACTTGCATTATTCTCAACACTCCCCCTCAAGTGCGAGTCTACAATGCTCCCCCTCCATGTGAAAACTTCTCTTCCACATACATTTGTATCCTTGACTTTCAACTACAAGTAAGCCGGTTCCTTTCTCGAACCAAAGGCTCATGATACCATTTCTGATATCTGTAGGCAGCGCACATATGTCTTTGAATATCCTAAATCATTAACTAATGGAACTTCTAGGGTTTTAGCCAATTGACGAGCTGAAACAAAAAACATATTGAAATTATTTTGTAACTCTGGAGCATAAATATTGGGTGTTGCATTTTGAGTTAAAGCTTGGTTTTTCTGGGCAACCGCTCCAATCTGACTAATCTGGGGTATTAACAGTTTTCTGGGGATGAGCTCTTCATGGCGCCGAGCACAAAATTCCCAAGAGCATATCTTCAAGTCTGGAGAGAAAACTATTCGAAGTTGACCATCACGAACAACACGAAGCTGCTCAAAAAGACTTTCTTGTACCGCTTTTGCATAGTCTAGAACAATCTAGCCAGAGGAATTATGATATTCGCGGGGCATGTCAACATAAAGTAGCTCTTCCAGAGTGTCATTGTCATACTTTACTTTGAAAAGCCTGGGAAGAACCTCGACAGTTGCTTCAAACCCACAACCAGGTTTGTGATTACATATTTCGTAGTGCCATACATCCTGAGGTAAAACTCCAGTTGTTTGTCTGCTACTTCCATACATCGAGACACACCACTTCTTCTTAGCATTAGGAGCAAAATACTTAGCAACAAACTTCCTCCAAAACTCGATGTTGTTATCCCCTGGTCTATGTTTTTGCTGATACATATAGTGTGTCAGCCGTCTTGTACACATCCCTGGTTCATATGCTGGTTTCATAGGAAGCCTCGCAAGCATATTCTGCTGTTGAATCTGTTGTGGTAATTGACACTGTTGTTGAGGCATTGACTTTAAAAGCTGTTGCTGCTATTGTTGAAGCTGCAAAAGCATGTGATGGTTCAAAAGATTGATCTGAGCAGCAGCAGCCTGAGAAGATTGTCTCAACATGTGGAGAAATTGTTATTGTTGTTATTGTTGCTGTTACTGCAAAAATAGCAGCAAAAATAGCGGTTGATCACAATGCTGAGGCTCCATTTTAACTGGTGCTAGAGTTCTTATTGTTTGAATTTGTTGTTGTTCCAATTTTACTGGAGGAAGATTCCTCATTGATTGCAGATGTTGCTGTCCAAGTTGGTCGTTGTTTACCTGGGGCTCTAACTTCACTGGTCCCATTCCACTCCCACCTATTCCTCCTCGCATTGATTGATAATGTTGTTGCTGCTGTGTATTTAGAGAAGAGAACTGTTACATTGACTACTGGCTCTGTTAAAAATTTTGAGGATCAAGATGTTGAGAATGCTGATGATCTGGCAATAATTGGTTGCTAGAAGGGTCGGAAAATTGTTGGCCCTGAACTTGACCAAAGGAACCAGCATTCAACATATTCCCTTGTACATATGAGGATGGAGAACTACCGAAGCTCGTTCCATTTCCAACACTAGAAAGTTGGCCTGGTTCAGCTCCAGTTTCAATCCCTCCACGTTGGCTACTTCCCTGACCCGTGAGCCCGTGATTTGGAACTCTACTTGAGAAATATTTATTCAGGATAAAAGTCATATTGGACATATATCCTAGAATGTTCATGTTGCCAAACTGGGTATGAGGAGACACATGCGAAGGGAAGGACGTCTGCAATGACATGAGAACCGTAACTCTGATTTGCGCCCGGTTCGAAGCGTTGGAAAGCTTATTAAATTTCCTATCTAATAATGAATAAATATCAACAAAATTGATGAATTTTCTCATATTTGTTTTGAGCCTTATCCGTTTACGAGCTGCTCAAAATCACGAATTTGAAGCTGTGTCTTCGACACTTTATTGCTCATATTCCAAATACGCATCAATACCTACAAAAAGACACAAAACTATCAAACAATATAAAATTATATGAAAATATAACTATTCACAAAGTATTGGATTTACAAACAAAACGATGAATTATTCAAACGGTATTAACAAAAAGTATCGATAAGTGCAACAAATTATATACACAAAATAGCGATATTTTTGCACTTATCACTAATAAGCATAGAAGACCACTAATTATTGGTAGTCAATAACTTTCAACAAAGAGATAAACAACTAAATTTGTATATTGCCTTAGTATCTCTTAGGCTAAGACCTCATTCATACAAATACGAGCAAATAACCTTCTAAGATATAGTAACGAACTTTCTATTGTCTATGGTACTTGTCCACACAAAATTTATGATGCAAGAATCCAGTTTGTTGGAAGATTGATTGACCATTTATAAATTCTAAAACTATACGTAAACATGCATTGTATATGTTGTTAACGAGCGCATATGCGTTGCTAGGCGTTACGGTGCCTCGTTCCACCATGTTAGAGAAGGCGATTGAGGCGATCGACATGTGAAATTGGGTCTGGGCCAGATTAGTTTTATCGGGCCCCATAGTGGGCACCAATTAAACTTTTTAAAAGTAAAGTGATGGTCAACCTCTTGTAGTGTAGGGTTGTCAGATGGTTTAGGATATTTGGCTGTGTGTAGAGCTAGCTCACGTAGGGTAATGAGAAACTATGTGTCTGATTTTCTCCTAAGAGATCAGATCCTTCCTCACTCTATAAGTGGGATATATATAGAAATTCTTTGGCCTAAACTTAGAGACCCATGTAGCGTTTTTCCCTAACTACACGTCAAAAACATGGAGCAAAGAAGACTTGTTCCTTCCTCTAATCACGAGGGGACAATTTTGTTTGTTGATTTTTTCCGCCATCTATTGCAGGGGTACGTCACCAACCATATTTATTGAATAGATGGGTGATTGAGCAAATCTGAATGGGTCAAGCTCAATCTGGGCGACTGATGGAGCATTGTGGACGTCTTGTGGAGCATTTTAGGCGCCATGGGGCGTTGCTCTAAGTGGCATATGGTTTTGTTCGACTAATCGCCCAATGCCAATGTGCTTGACTTACTTCCTTATGAATTATCCTTCCCTAAACCTAATAGAATCATATCAGTACACTCATCCAAATACACATTATTATCCAAAGGCACTTAAAAAATGGATGCATTGAAAATCATCTTTTTAAAGCCTCGTAAATATTTAAAGCCTCATAAATATTTAAAAATTTTATGCTTTAGAAATTAGCTTCCAGGACACATCTTCTACCTTCTACCATGTTATTCATATGATTTCATTTACAAACAATATTAAATATAAGCAAAACTTATAGGATTTATTGTGAAATTTCCATGACGTGTCCTGAAAATAACTTACAAACATGACAAATGAACATTTTTTAAATGACATTTGTTTCAAAGATCCATAAATGATTTTAAAAAATAAATGACCCAAAATAAAAATATCAAAATTTAATTCATGTATATATATATATATATTTTAAAATTGTTTGACATATGATTTGATGTTCCTAAAAAATTTTAATAATTATATTTTTTATAAAAATCATATAAAATATTATGGAAATTAACATTTCCATATTTTCACGTGAGAATAAAATCTTAAAAATATGAAAGTTATAAGAGGTTTCAAAAACCCTTAAACCTCGGAATAATTATTTTCCGACCTTCTAATGTTACTAATTCTTAGCCATTTATTCTTAAAAAAATATAATTCTTACACTTGAAATAAACACTCCTATAAAATTTCAGAAAAATACATAGGATATGATAACAACCTGTAATAATAGATAAATACAAATAAATAGAGAAAGTGATGCACATGTTGGAAACCAAACACTCCTCTACTTACAAATTGTTCAAATATTTGTATTTTCTTTTTCTAAGTTTTTGCTTCGATCTTGTTATACCACCATCTTCCAATAAGCACTTTATTAGGAAGTGAAAAAGCAGCTTAATGAAATAAGTTGAAAAAAAAAATCCGAAAATGGGCGCGAAGCAAATGGAAGAGATTCAGAAGAAATTGGGAACGCTGAATTATCCAAGATCAAATGCATCTGCACAGTCCCTTCTATTTGCTGGCATGGAGCGCTACGCTCTTCTCGAATGGCTCTTCTTTCGGTATCTTCTTTTTGTTCTCCGTTAAATTCCCATTCTGATTTTGTTCCCACTCTGTTAATTGGAACTTGAATATTAGGCCATTAGATTTGAGTATTAGTCTTTAGTAATTCATAAAATCCGTTGGATAATTAGGGTTTATAGTGTTTGTATTGGGATTTGATGCACATTTGTTATGAATCATTCCGAGTTGAAATTAGGTATGTGAAAATCGGGGAAGACGTGCAGTAGAAAATTTGGAACAATAATGTATTTAGCTTCAAAGTGATTTTCACTCTGGGTGTGTTTGGATTGGCGGTGGACAGAATTAATTTTGATAGAATTGAGTTTGGTAGAATTGATTTTAACAGAATTGAGTTTAGGAGAATTGATTTATGTTTGGATACATTTATGTAAAAGTGAGTTGAACAACAAATTCCCGTATAAAAATCACATTTAAACTCAAAAGCTACAAATTCCATTTTCAAAGTTTCAAGTAGAATCAATTCTAGAGACAGAATCAATTCTACTTTAGAAGAACCAAACACTTCAAAATCACTCCAAAATCAATTTTACACTCCTAAAATTGCTTTTGCAGCCAAAAGCCAAACCAAACATGCTATCTATTTGGTTAATCATTTGTGTTTGATTGGGTTATTGATGTATTAATTTCCATGTTAAGATGAAATGATTTTTGATGTTTGTTGCTTACAACAGACTATTAGGTGATAAGTCACCCTTCTCTCAACAAAACTTACACGGCGATGCTCTTGATCGTGACGAGGAGACAGCTCGAATTCAATGTGAGAGTTTTCTTTCTCTGTTTGAAAATTCATTGTTGTCTGCTTGATACTTCTAAGTTCTAACCAAGTTTTTTGGGACTGAGTATGTATTTTTCTACAATTCTGCATTTGTTCATGGTGATAAAATTGAATTAAAGTATGCACTGTTTAGTTTCTTGTATCATGCTGCTCAGCTCAAAATCAACCATCTTTCTTACCAGTAAAAGGTGTGACTTATGTTATTCTCTTGCAGAGTACGCAATCTTCTATTTCGTGTTTATTAACATAATGTAAAATTTTCTTGTACTCTTTTTTCCCCTTGATATGGTAGAAGAATTTTTTTCTCCCTTTAATTAAGTAGGAGTGTTTGAGCAAGTATTCACTTCTGAGTTGCTTTCTGACCACTTCACTTTTCTCATTTATTGCAGAAAAAATGTTGTTGTGTTTAGTGGCTAATTGCTTTTTAACATTTTCATCTCTTGTACCTTTTGATTGTGTCTTCTTTTTATTAACATTGCTACTTATGACTTATAATGTGCAGATTTGGCAGAAATTGCTAAGTTTCTGGGCATTACAACAACTGTAGATACAGAAGCCATTCAAGTAAGTCATCTGATTACTGTTATTACTTTTATCACCAAATTAGCAGCTATAATATAACGATGACAAGCCTAGGCGACTAACCTCTGAGTACATGTTTATGGACAAGTTTGAATTCCTTTATATTTCTTTCTTAATGAAGCTTTTGCATTTTTTGAACTGTTCTGATATTTGATGTATTAATATTCCTTTTTCATCTTATTCTTTCTTATATAAACAACTGGAAATGTATTCATTCATACACGTTTTGTTAATGAATTGCCTTGCAAGTTGGTAAATATTATGCATTTGTAACAGGGACATGGAAGCTATGAGGACCGCACTGAAATGCTTCGTCTAATTGTAGATCTAGTGGAGGCAACCATATATGCTGATAATCCAGAATGGAGGTTATCCTTGATCTAAATGATGATTTTCTCAAATAATAATTATGGTTTTGCAAAGATGGTATTGAAATAAATTCGGTTTGAATTTTTGTTTCTACAGTGTTGATGAGCAGGTAGCCAAAGACATCCACTTGATAGATTCCATTGCCGAAAGACAGGCTCATATATTTTCCGAAGAATGTAAATTATTTCCTGCAGATGTTCAGATTCAGTCTATATATCCATTGTAAGAGTTTCTTGTTTTCTTTTCTTCTGCTTATGAATTTTTATCTATCCATTATGTGATTTCTATTAGAGGAACACATATTTATTTCATTAGGAGGACTAAAACTTGCATTTATATTAGAAGTTACCACTCTAACATCCGATATAGGGTGTAACATAGTTATTAGTTATCACATTAGGGCATATCTTTGAATTGAGTTGGCATATTTTATGGTGCATGTCAAATGTTTGAGCTCAATATAGAGAAATATTCCAACTACAAAATATTGACATTGCAGACCGTGATTATAGACACGAAATTGGTACTTGATAACTTTATTTTCGATGAATATGAACATTATGGGAATATAAATTGATGGATGCCATTTTAAATTTTGAAGAAACCGTTTTTCTTTTACATGTATTAGAACTTTCTCTAATATAGTGCCGTAACATTCTGTTTGTTTAATTACTACTCTTTTCAGGCCAGAAGTTTCGGAGCTGGAGTCAAAGCTTACTGAACAATCAAAAATATTATTGAATCTTCAACAAAAAGTTGATGACTTGGCATCCAAGGTTTAGCAAAATCCTAATCTTACTCTGATTATTGTCTTCTAGTTGCCATATGATATCTTTATGAACTGCTGCTGGAAATTGATGTCAAAACATGAAATTTTCTCAATTGCATTTCTATGGATATTTACTTTTCATCATATTAATGTTGAGCATTTTACAACATATTGATATCAGTGAAATAAGTCTATTTTGGTAGATTGCCCTTGGTATCTAGAAGCAACAATTAAGTAATGAACCTTGACTGATTTGCATAGAGGTGGGTGGGTCCACTTAGGGGGAGTGGGGGACAAAACTTTCCTTGTACCTTTTTCTTGTTCACATAGTTCAAACTTCAAATTCATGACATTACGGAGATCTGTTTTCCCCCTGATCGTCTTTCTAATCTTTCTTGTTATTGCTTTTTGAATACTTTCACTTATTTGAGAGTAAAAATAGAAAAGGAATTTTCAAATGTTTGAACTAGTAAAAGACACAGCAAAACATCTATTTCTATGTACAATTTGAAAGAAGATAAAATGCAACTAGCATTAACTCCTTAGTACAATGAATAAAAAAATATATCGATCTTTATGATATAATGAATTCTAATGATACTTGAAAAGTGGAATGATAATTATTTTGTATTTCCAACATTCCCACTCAAGTTGGAGCAAAGAGATAAAAAAACATTCAACTTGCTGCATACATAAGAAATCGTTGGTTCCTCAAAGAGGTTTGATGAGCAAATCAGCAAATTGACCATTTAAGTTAACAAAGAAGAGTTGTTTGACTATCACAAATTAGTCTCATAGTATTGAATTTACCAAATTTTAACTTCAAATAAGTTGTTTCTGCAATATTAGTTCACATGTAGTGAGTCAGCTCGGTATTTTGCTTTAGCCCTTAACCTTGCAACCACACTTTGTTTCTTGTTTCCATGAAATGAGATTTCCTTCAAATAGAACATAATATTCAGTGGATCTCATACTAGAAGTCCCACCCCCGTCTGCGTCAGGATAGGCAACAATCTTCCCATGCCTTCTCTTATCGTACATTAATCCTTTTCCTGGCAATCCTTTAATAATTCCCAAAATTCTGAAACCTGCATTTAAATGGTCAATCCGAGCAGGACTCAGAGTTTGTCTTGTCACATCAACAACGAAAGGTATGGTTAAGCTTAGATAATATAGCTTTCCTCCCTCTCTTCAATATGTGGGTCTATTCAAGTATCTATCTATATCTATTGGTTTGCAATTCAATATTTTACTTTCTTGACAAGTATCTAATGTCTATTTGAGCATCTATTCAATTATGTTCTATTTCTGACACTTTTCATAGGGTTTCCTAACGAGGACACCAACTAAGTTTCTAGTAAACATTTACCATGGGTTCAACTCCCTCCACTAACAAACTATTTGAAAAGGAACTTGCATTTGCCTTCTTAATTTCTATTAAAAAACAAATTATGTTTTGGTTTTCATTTGTTTGCCGTTCCAATGAAAAATCTTCTTGTGTCTACTAGTCAGGCATTTCCCATTGAAACCTTAATATTTAGTAAGTATTATGGCGTAGAGGCAGCAGGACTAATCAATCTACCAAGAAAAAGATAGTACACAATTTGAGTATTGTATTGTAGTCATTGTTACTCATTTTATTTTAATAATTTGTTGAATTTATCTCATGATTGTGTGCTAATAGAATAGTTTGTATGGTTAGTACTAGTTAGAGATTGGTTGGATTAGTTTGCTAAGTCCGCAGTTAGTTATTTTGCAAATTTATTAAATACAGGAAACAAATTGTAAAGTAAGTTGCATTTTTGTGGTTAAACTTTCATTTCTCATTTTCTCTTCAATCCTCTCTCTGGCTCTTGCCATGTTTCTCAACATTGTGTATTAATTTTGTCCCTTGCTACTTAATCTCTTATTTTTCATTTTTTAATTTAAATTACAGACTTTGATGTCATTATGTTTGAGTCATGCTGCACTTATCTTGATATGGTTGCTATATCTTATTTTGTTTATAGCATGCTTACAATCCGGATGAGGAGTATACTGAGGTGGAATCTGAACTGCGAGCGCATTTAGAATCTTTCCTAGAAACTGCTAGATCATTCAACATGATTTACACCAAGGTTTGGCCAACTTTTATCTGATGTATTCTGTAAACCCCAATTATCTGATATAATCAACTTATCAACCCTATTCAAATAAAGACTTGGTGTAGTATAAGTGAATAAACAATCATGGAAAACATGAGCTACCTCTATCATTTTATGCTTTTTTGTGAAATTTTGCTTACAATTAGTTACAGCCCATGTGGTTCTATATGTATGGTGAGGATTGTCAGTTCTACTACTACCTAATAGAAAGAGAAACTCATGATGAGAGTGTTAGAAACAGAGAGAAAATGACGGAAAGTTTGAGATCTAAGCTCTTTGTATTTTCTGATTATAGAAAAGTTAGTTACATAATGTGTTACTGACCGGTATTTATACAGTAGTATAATCTGAGTATAGACATAGAATTTACAGAATTCTACACTATCTATAATTAATTATTGAAGGAGTCCTTAAACAGTGACTGAAAGTGCAAAACATGTGATCGTTGAGTAATTTTCAATCTTGATAAATCATGAGATTGCATCTACAATATTAGCTTTTCTTGCTATAAGACAATACTGTCACTTGATATGCCCACCCCCATCACCCAACACGCACAAAATATATGGGGAAGCTTATAAAAAATTATTGTGTAGGAAATTCGTCCATGGACACATATGATGGAGGTTCCACAACTTCACGGGTTTGGACCAGCTGCCAATCGATTATTGGAGGCGTACAAAATGCTTTTAAAGGTAACCTTTCTCTGCTTGGCAAAAATATTTTTCTTAAAACCTATGATATTGGCAAAAATGCTTCCATAATTCTAAATTTATCTATCAGCAGTTTATTGCAAAAGTATCTATTCATAAATATGGAACACCTTTAGTTCCTTCAAACCTCTGAAGCACGAGTATTTCTAAAATGGTGAAGTACACATACCGAATACACGTACCATACTCGTGGTACATTTAAAAAAAATAAATTGTTTAGTGAGATTTGTGATTTTCTCCTGTGTTAATAGAATATATTTTATGTATTTTAGTTTCGTTGTTAAGATAATCTTACACAATTTTTTACTTTTTAAACTTTCACTGTGATGTTTTGTTAGAATCGAACAATTTGTATACAGAAAAATTATTAGTTTCTATTGATGTACACCTTGATTTTAAAAAAAATGCCATATCTCATAACAGTACCCGTACCTATGCGCTTCAAACCTTACATATGATTTTATATGTATGCATATCCGCGCTTCTGTTTCTCTTCAATCTTGCTGCTCACATTGGATTTTCTCATTCTGCATTGATTAATTGCTGTCATCCTCCATTCCTCCTCGTTTTTTAATCTATTCTGAAGCATTACCCTGTTTTCTTCTGGACTCCCCCCTTCACTTTGTAATTGTCCACACTAAACACCGAGTCACAATGTCAAGTGTCTGTATGCATGCATCTAAACACATGCAGATGCAAAAAGTATTGTAAACTGGGAGACAATATATGCTGGCAGTCCAATCTTGAAATTTTAGTTGATTGAAAGTTAATCTGATCCACAGCAATAACATTAACAAGTTTATTTTTGTTGATGACTAAACTATATTCATACAGCACAGCCATTTTTTGTCAGTAACAAATGGCTTGATATGTTTGTACGAAAATAAGTCAGAGGGTTTCTAAACTTTGTATTGAACTTGAAAATATGGAGATCAAATGGATGTTAAGCTTGCAAGCTAGAGCAGCGTTTTTGTTAGTTTGCAGGCCAACTACCTATTCAATCATTATTCAAGGATTGACCCTGCCGCTGCTTTTATCAGTTCATCATTTGTATCAAAGTTTAAATTTTTTGAAATGTTCTTATAAGTGGCTAGGGTTAACCGTGACCACTCTTTGGCATGGGATAGGCCACCACCACCCGCAGAAATAGTCAGTTGAGTTGTAGTGAAAGTGAAACACCGAGTAAGCAATTCATATTAATATCATGTACATAATTTTTAATTTCGGCTCTTTTTAATTAAATTCTATGGCCACTCTTGTAAAAATTAAAATTAACCTAACAGAAGTAGATTTATTTACACCCGATTAGGTAATTAGGATTTAGGACAATTAGAAGTTTCAAGATTAAACTAGTATTTAGGCCATTTATCTTTAACTTTTTGGCTCAACTCCATTTACATTTCAATAAACATGATGAATAGATGTGTTGACAGATACAGCCTTATTAATATAGCAAATCTGTCTGTCTGCAACAGTTTTTAGGGAACCTGCAAAATCTTAGAGACTCACATGCTGCACTTGCTTTCGGATCTTCTGAAACATCAGGAGGGCCTTCTTCTGTCTCAGCAATAATCTCTGAATGTGAATCCGAAATGACAGTTATAAATCGAGATCTTGGAATTCTTTCCGCCTCCATTGCTCGTGAACAGGCAGAAAAGATGAGTATTTGATAACACTATAGGAATAAGATTAACCATGAAGTCTTACTGTCATGTATTTTTGGATCTTGTTGTTTTTCGAATATATTTTGTGATCTTGTGCATAGTATTGATATTATTGACATGACATGTGAATGTGATCTTGTGAAAGTTAAAAAAAACCTGTGAAAAATGTCTGTAGTTATTTTTTCTCTCAAACAATCTCACAATATGTCACTAAATGAATTTAGAAAAACTAATCCCAATATAAATTACTCGTGCACTTCTAAAAATCACAAAATCAGTCGCAAAATGTAGCCAACCTTACTAAGGTATGAGTGAGTTTCCTTCCTAGCAAGCAAACTCTACCAAGGAAGGAGTTGGAGAAAAATGAAAAATAACAAAGTCTTGCCTATTGAAATAAAAAACTTCGGAATGTGTTTTATATTTCTCGTCTCATTTTTTGAATCCAACTTGAAAATCGGTAGCTCAATGAATTACTGTATAAATAGCATATAGGAAGACTAAGGATTTTGTTCTATACCTGGAGTTTGGAAGAGAACTGGCAAAATTTAACTTTGAGAGAAAAATGGAAAAAAAAAACCAACTATGCATAATTGTTCGTCAAATGATATGACTATGGTGATAATATTTCATGCAACCTGCAAACAAAACCCAATGATGGTGATAACTAATGGAGTTTCTAATTTCATCCTTACTAATTCTCCTTCATCTTGGTGAAAAATTGATTTTACGTTTTTTTTTCTTCTTTTCTTGCATGGAGTTTGAAACCTGGATGCACCACAATATTGAGATGTCAATATTGAGATTTTGTATTTTCATTTCCAATTCCCACAAGTTCCAACATATCTCTATTGTTATGCGAAGATCTATAAATATAAAAATTATTATTTTTTTACCAAATTAATTATAAAAGAAAATTAAAAAACTAACCACAAAGAAAACAAGAAACTACTCCTCTACAATAAAACAATAAAACTAGGTTTTGATAATATTTCATTTATGCTTATGAGAGTCATGATCACCATAATCATTTAAATCTCTTTCTTTTATTAACATTATATATTATAAATTATAATTTTTTTTTTAATAAAATAAATGATATGAAACGATAAATAAACCTACCCATAAATTTAAAATTATATATTAATTGAGGATATTATGGTATTTAAGGTGGGGCAGCACGGGGGATAAGTTCTATGTCTTTGTCCCCAAAGTGTATTCGGGGGATTTTGTTCCTATCCGTGTCCCTATGGAGAAAAATTGCCCATATTTGGGATCCTAAACAGAGCAATTCTCGTTAGCGGATGCAAGTTGACATTCTTACCACAATATAACAAACCACTTCATAAAAAACACATCCAATGCAAGTAAAAAATATGCTCAAAGATTGGACTCCAAATTTCTCGCTTCAAACATTGGAATTCAGACACACCCATTTAAGTTATTGAACCAGTATTTCCTCCCCCATTCTCTTACATTTGATATCAGTTCTTTAAAAAAGAACAAACCTCTCAAATTCAAATTCTTCATTTTTTCTCAAACCATTAGAAAATTTCTTTATAGACCTCCCAACCTTCTAGCCCACCTCTGCTGAAAAACCCAAACTACCCCTGACTTCGGAAATGCATCTCCGAAATGCAAGAAAAAGGTGTTTTCGGAGATGCATCTCCGAAAGCGCAATTTTTTTTTGAAAAAATTGTCTTATTTCGGAAGTTCATTTCCGAAAACAGTATTTCGGAAGTTCATTTCCGAAATACTGGGCGTTTTGCAGATTAAGCAAAACAGCCCCCTCCCCCATTCATTTTACCCTAATCCTATTCTAAACACAACCTCTCTTCAAAATTTCTGCAAAAAGCAAGTGTGAAGTATCAGAGATAGCCAACATCTTCTTCCAATCTCAATCTAAATCATCCCAAACTCTATTAGTGGTAAGTTTAGTGCATTTTTTCTCAATTTGTAGATCCATTATTATATCTCTATTAGGGTTGTTTAGGTTGTTTAGATCCATTAGTCAAACTCTAAACTGCTATTTAGGTTGTTTAGAATGAATAAAATTAGTTATGTTTTAGGATTTTGGGGTCTGCCATTGGAGGTTGCAAAGAAGTTCTTCACAGGGGTGTTTCGGAAGTTCATTTCCGAAAACACCTCCATTCCCAGTTTCGGAAATGAAATTCCGAATTGTATCAGAAGTGTAATTTTTTTTAGTTCTTTATGTTGTCTCGCATATTAATCGATTTCAATTGTTTTCAGGAACATGTCAGACAACGTAGCACGCATCAGACAGGGTAGAGAGACCCAGACTGCGTCGGCTAGACGCGAGCGGGCGGCGCAGCTGGCGGCGACACGTGGACGGGGGCAGGGCCGGGGACGACGTGTGCGAGTTCCCGTGGAGATGGATGAGGGTACGTCCACATCTGGATCGAGGAGTCGTCTGGCTGGGGTATCTTCTTCCCGCCAACAAGAGGAGGAGGAGGTGGAGGTACCGGAGGTGGCAGTATCATACCAAGAGGCAGAGGGTGTACCGGATGTTGACCCTCCACTCGGGGAGGAGGATGAGCAGGAGGAGGGCTACCCGGGAGGGCCCAAAGACAATTCTGTTCTGATATTCTACCGCGAGCACGTCGCTCGACGGATCTGGGAGGGAGAGGTATTTTTTATAATTTGCCCGACTACATTATTTAACCGTTTATAATTTAGACGTTTATTCAATATTTTATTAACCGTCTATTTAACATACTTTTATATTTGTTTTTTTGTAACAGGAGAGAGAGCCGTTGAAAATGGTGAACCATGCCCGAAAGATTTTCAGTCTGTTTAAACCGACTGCCGAGTGGTTTAACGACGCTGTGAGAGGTTCAGGGCTCAGCGGGCTCTGCATGACGGGGCACACCACCATCAGCCACGACATGCAGGGGGATTTTGTGGAGTGGTGGCATAAGGATACGTCTTCTTTCCACTTGCCGGTTGGGGAGATGACGATCACCTTGCATGATGTGCAGTGTCTTCTCCACCTGCCGATCAGGGGGCCACTGTTGACCCACTCCTGGATCCAGAGGGTCGAAGCCGCTGAGTGGATGGCTCTCTATTTGGGTATGGAGCCCGAAGTTGCTGAATTTAAGTGCGCCACGACATCTGGGCCTCATATCCGGTTCACCACACCGAGCTGCTACTTCGAGCACCACCTGGTGGCGGCGGACGAGGATGAGGATGTGGGTGACGAGCTATTTACACATTATCACCGTGGCTGCGCTCTCCGGTGCTGGTACATGCATGTGGTAGGCGCTGCGATCTTTGTGGACATGAGTGCGAGGTACGTCAACGTGACCTACCTCCGCTACTTCATGGACTTGACCACCGTTCACCAGTGGAACTGGGGGGCAGCTACTCTAGCATACCTATACCAGAAGCTGAATGAGGCCTCCAACTGGAGGACGAGGCAGTTGACCAGATCCTGCACACTACTCACGGTACATTTCATTTTAATTGTTCCGTATTTATTTATGTTTCGTATTTATTTATGTTTCAGAGCTGGATCATCTCCTACTTCTCCCGCATCCACGACTTCCACATCGATCCTGCGTACGTTGACGCCATGCCCAGGGCCGCCAGATACGTTCTCCAGAGGGGGATTAATGCGGTGGGACCATACCGTGGGTACTTGGACCGCACGATGCACGATGACGTCACCTGGAGGCCGTTCAGCGACTACAATCAGATTGTCCCCTTTGACGACATATCTTTATATTCTAGCTGGTTGGCATGCGGGACTACCATCATGGTCCGGTATCTCCCTGAGCGGTGCATGCGGAAGTTCGGATTTGTGCAGATGATACCCAGGTCACCCTTTGAGGCTGCTCCCGACACAGTGACCAGAGTGCAGCTCACTGCCATGTTTGGGGATTGGGAGCGTCATGTGGTACCGAAGGAGTATCGTCGCATGTGGGTTACCCAGGACTGGCACAGTGTGGAGGGGTACGTCACATGGTTCTATCGGGTGTCACATCCTCTGCTGACACCTGACGCTCCCGGCGCTCCTAGGCCATCACACAAGGATATCCTGGAGAACCAGCAGGCCGAGGATGACCACGCCATTATCTCCTGCCGATATGCCAGCGGATAGTGATGCTTGGGCGGGACGCGTTGGATCAAGGTGTCGTTCATCAGGGCGGTCCAGAGGCAGTCGCCGTGATGGAGATGATCGTCACTGATGCGGGCCGTGCGGCGGCATACAGGCGTCAGAGGAGGGCCCAGGGTGAGAGGGTTAGGCATACCCAGTAGTGGTCGGGTTTATTTTTTTTTTTGTTTTCGGATTGTATCTTTTGTACACTATTATTATTTGGATTTGGATCGGATCGGTTTGTATATATCACTATTCTTATCATATTAGTATATTAGTATTTTCTGTTTATATATCGCTTATTTTATTTGCCGTCTTTCTTTAATTAAAAATATGAGGCTATTTCCAAAATCATAAAAAAAAACACAGTTTCTGCATAATTCGGAAATTCATTTCCGAAACCCCCCAAAATCTGAAAAAAGGTGTTTTCGGAAGTTCATCTCCGAAAACACCCCCCATTTGGTGTTTTCGGAGATGAACTTCCGAAGTCTGAGAAATTTTTTAAAAAAAAAAATCTTCGGAAGTTCAGTTTCGAAGCAGGGGTAAACTGGGGTTTTCGCTGGGGGTGACCCCCATAGGGAGGTGGGTAAAGAAAAAACCAACCATTATCTCAATTTTCTAGTCTTATTCATTCAAGACAAGCAACTTAATCAATTTCCTCTATATTACACTCATGACAAACACCTTCATCTCTCATATTAGTAAGTTTGTCATTTCTTTTTCTGATTTTGATGCATGCAACGTGATTCCGTAATATATTCTAGTTAAGTTACATTAGGTTACATCCAATAAAAATGTAATACATTGTTTCTCATGCTTAGATTTAGTTTGAATATGAGTCATTTCAAGGTTAGGATCGTTGTTGAAGAATATGAGAATTAAATGGTCTAGAAAAAGAGGGGAGGGTGGGGGTTGGGGTGGATGAATAGATCAATCCCTTTAAACCATTTTAAAAAAAAATCCTTCACAAAATCAAAGTTAAATAAAAGGATGTGCATATGGCAGGCAGAAGCAAAATATAGTAGATGATTTAAAAAATATATGTTTTAATGCCTATCAAAATTAAAGGAGACAATAAAAAATCAACATAATTGAGATACATGAAGTTGCTTTGACAAGTAATTCCACAATCATCATAACTCTATTTTGTGCATGGCTCAAAATTGATCTATATCAAAGCATGATTAATCCAAAATTAAAGGTCTTTACGATTATAATAAGTGGATGAAATAATCAATGAACTAGATACATTACAAACCTAAACTTATATGATAAAACACTATAAAAAAGTAAAGATCTAGATAACATGATATTCTATAAGATAAACGAGTTAACAACATACAATACTATGCGTAAATGTAAATGGATAATCAAAAATCTGAATACTACATGCCAACACAAATATAAATTGACTTTCCTTTCTGTCAAAGCACAATATTCAAACTACAAATCTTTGAAAATCTTCAACGATCTTGATAGACACAAAAATCCCTCAAGCTCCCGTTCTGCAGTGACCTTTACTCAACCATAATAGTTACTTGCTTGAGCATTTATCTCCCAAATTCATTCTGAAACAACCTTTACATAGTCCCACCGAAGTCTTCCATGGAGTATAGAGAAACTCTTCTCTTGTTTGATATTCACAAAGTGATTCTTTTTCCTGATATACACAACAAAACTTCACAAAAAACATTAGCTTCTCTAATGTACCTTGAATCTATAACTCTAACTCAATATTTTAAAGTTGAGTACCACACCAGTGGCATCTTGGTTCAAGGTTGAAAATGATGAAGTTTATCTAAATAATCTTACACAACACAACTTAGATATCATGATTTCAACAATCTATGAAGTTTAAACAAGGTTGAATCAAAGAAAAGAGTGTTTGTGAAAGGAAACACTCTCATTGTTTTTTCTCAAGCTTCATGAAAATATGAGTTTGATCTCACTAGATATCTTTCTAAAAAAATGTCATTATGAGACTTCTTTTTGTTTTAATATCCTTTCATGTCAATTAACAATCAATCAACATTAATCACCGCATGAAAAATGGACACTAAAAGGATTTATATTGGTGCTAGAGGTTAGGCACAAAAATGAAGAAAACATAAATAATTCAAGTCAATTCATGAGGTTATGATTTGAATCAACATAAAGAATGACTTGAATTAAGGCAGTAAAATGAGGAGGATTCCGTTTCGAGTCAAGCAAAAGAATGATTAGAATCATAGTTATTTTAGAAAGTTATTTGAATCTTATTATTCGAATCAAAATTCCCTATGATTCGACTCAAGGAGTGTTGCGACTAAAATCCTATACATTCTTGATTCGAATAACAAAATTTAGTGAAAAAAATCCCAATTTCAACTTGATGTTTGATTCGAGTTAACACTATGCTTGATTCGAATCAAGCTTTAAAAACATTGTTTTAGCCTTTATGACTTGTGATTCAAGATACACTCAAAATGTTGGCTTTAATAAACTTTTCCAATATAAAAAAACACATTGATATGGGTCCAAGACTAATTTATTGAATGTAAGGGTAGCTCAAGGTATAAATCTAATCAAATAAATGAAATTACGAAATTCTACAAAAATTACAAATAACAATAAATCAAATAACAATAAAATCAAATTTAACATAACATTAAAATAAAAGATGACACTGCCACAATTTTAAGGGTTTATGCTTGATGTGTTTCTATTCCGATTTGATAAACTCGATTTCAAAATCCATACCATGTATACATATAACAAAATCTAGATTCCTTATATTGTGATTATGATATGCATTGTCTTGTTTGATTATAGAAAAATGGCTGACAAAAAACAAAGATACCTACATGGTCAGCTGTCTCAACATGATTCAATATGAAAGGAGAAAATTAAATCCTCACAAGAAGTTAGATAAACTGCTCGTGCTGCAAAGATATCGTCTTCCTATGGTCATGTATCTCTGGCTCATAAGGATGCACCTGCTTCTCCTGCTCATGCTCTTGATGCTAACTGACTTGGTGGTTTTCTTGGAGGTTCATATGACATGTAATCCTTCCTCGTTATGCAAACCATATTGCTAGAAACATGTGGGAAGGAGAGATAACATAAATGTTTACTTAATATTTTAAACATTTGTATATTACTAATTGAATCATTTTACGTTCATGTATTTAATTTTTCAATACCGTGACACACTAAAGTGTATTACATATACCAAGAATATGCCAATAATACCATCCCAGGGTCCGAAGATTGATAATAAATAGGTGAATCCATAGTCACCCTCTTTGTTATCACATATACGAGAAAATATGCAACCAATAGTTTCCCAATGGTTTGTTCAGAGACTTGATAAGTGCCAAATTGTAGTTATTTTGTGTATCGTTATGTGGCACTTATCTTCTCTCTTTCCTCAATTTAAACGCGTTTTAGTGTATATTCCATACAATACGTATACTTTGTATTTAATCGAGTGTTTGATTTATTTATGTACCGACTGAAGGATAGAAAAACACTTAGAAAGGGGGGGGGGTTTGAATAAGTGTAGTCTAAAAACTTGAACGATAAAAACAAATTGCACAGTTATTTTTATCCTGGTTCGTTGTTAACTAAACTACTCCAGTCCACCCCCACGGAGTGATTTACCTCACCTGAGGATTTAATCCACTAATCGCAACAGATTACAATGGTTTTCCACTTAGCCCACGACTAAGTCTTCTAGAGTATCCTGATCACAACCTGATCACTCTAGGAACAAATGCTTAGACACAAGCTAAGACTTTCTTAGAGTATCCTGACCACCACGTGATCACTCTAATTACAACTGCTTAGACACAAGCTAAGACTTCCTAGAGTATCCTGATCAACACTTGATCACTCTAGTTACTTACAAATTAATGTAATCAATTCTAAGAGTATTACAAATGCTTCTGAAAAGATATAATCACAACAGTGATATTTCTCTTAACGTTTAAGCTTAATCTCACTAATATATTACAACAGCAATGTAGTGAGCTTTGATGAAGATGAAGTTTCTGAGCTTTTAGTTGAACAGCGTTTCAGCAAGTTAATATTCACAGAAATCGTCAAGAATTGGTTCAGAGTTCGTAACCTTGCTTCTCATCAGAACTTCATATTTATAGGCGTTTGAGAAGATGACCGTTGGGAGCATTTAATGCTTTGCGTGTTCCGTACAGCATTGCATTTAATGTTTCACGCTTTTGTCAACTACCTCGAGCCTTGTTCACGCTGTGTCTACTGACGTTGCCTTTAATAGCTTCCAACGTTCCTTTTGTCAGTCAGCGTAGCCTGCCACCTGTACTTTCTTCTGATCTGATGTTTGTGTATACAACGTTTGAATATCATCAGAGTCAAACAGCTTGGTGCATAGCATCTTCTTGTCTTCTGACCTTGAAGTGCTTCTGAGCGTGATACCATGAGAACTTCAGTGCTTCTGCTTCTGATCTCAAGTTCTTCTGATGCTTCCATAGACCCATGTTCTGATTCTGCCTTGACCATCTTCCGATGTCTTGCCAGACCATGTTCTGATGTTGCATGCTGAACCTTCTGAGACAAAGCTTCTGAGTGCTGATTTGTGCATACTCTTTATATATTTCCTGAAAAGGAAATTGCAATGTATTAGAGTACCACATTATCTCACACAAAATTCATATCCTTGTTATCATCAAAACTAAGAATATTGATCAGAACAAATCTTGTTCTAACACCGACTAATAGTTTTTCATTCATTTTTGTATGTATTTGAGCAGGTATGGAGCATTGAGTAATAAAGCTTCAAGGATGCAATTTTGGATCATTAAAAGAAGAAGCAAATGAAGAAAATAAGTTGCTGCTTCAAGTGTGAGTCGCCCTACGAAGCAATTGGCTCGTCGGGCGAGCGTTGGAAAATAATGTCTTGCTTCTACCTTGGCCCGCCTTTTGTTCGCCGGGCGGAAGAAGAAGGATTCGTCGGGCGAAAGAAGATATTTTTGGCCACTTGTTGACGTGGTGCAGGCTGTGTGGCCAGGAATAAAGGTTTCACCGGGCAGAGCAATTGGCTCGCCGGGCGAAAGTCGCATAGCAGAATTTTGTTTATATTTCATTTTAATTTCATTTGTTAGGATGGTTTTGGAAGAGGGTTTTTGTTCTCTCAACTCCATCAACCTCATTTTTCTCTAGGATTAACTTAGATAACAACTTTGGATCGTGGATTCGGTGATTCGGAGGTGGATTGCTCATCAACCGACCCTGAAAACCGGTGGATTTGTGGTTTTATATCTTTCTCTCTCTGTATTTCTCTTAGTTAGGTTTTGCATGTATATTTACTTTGAACTCATGTATATTTTTCGCCCATGGCGTTATATAAAACTTGCTTTACAAATCTTTGTTGATTGTTGTCTTAGATTTTTGCTCTGTGCTAGGGATTTGGATTGTTTTAGAGATAGACTTCTTGAATCCTTATCTAGGATGATTATCTATTAGTTTCTGAATTTTAGAGATAGATTTAGAGCAAACAATCTTTATGGGTGTCGAAACTTAATGCTTTCGTGTTAGTTTTGTCGGTTGAGAGATCGTCGATACGATTGATATGGATGTCTGCTGTGTTGTTGAGGTGTGCTGAGAGATCGTCGCCGAGATGATATAGTAGTTTTCTCTAATTTGGGTTAGAAATGACTTAGGGTGTGAGCGATGCCGGATGACATTGACGAGTATTGTAGGTTGAGTGTAACTGGTCGATAAGTTCAAGTTTGTGAGAAGTAGATTATATACAATGCTTGATAAGTATCTTCTTTCCGAAGAATGAATTCTTTTGTGTTAGTATTTACTTTTACGTTTTCATATTTAAATTCATTCAAAACCAAACTCATAACCAATGGAATCTGTTGAACGGCAGTTCAACGCATTAGTTCCTGTGGAGACGATAATTTCCCGGATAAATACTTCCAAAATTTTTGTTACTTGCCGCTTTACCGGACCAACAAAATGGCGCCGTAGCCGGGGATTGGTGTTTTATTGTACTTACATCGCAATAGTCTCTTAGTTTTGAGTTTTGTATATATAGTACATATTGTATATTCACACTTGTCTATATTTGTGTACATGTTTAATATATTTGCACATGTTTTATATACTTGTAAATTTGTTATATCATTGTTTGTTTCTTTTCACGTTTGCTTGTGTGTGGTTAGGAATAACCAGGCGGAAGTAACTTGGAGAAACGTTCTTAAATAACAGGCGTCAAGCTTTTTATGTAAAACAAGCATGTTTATTCTTTTTAGTTTTAATTTAGTTTATGTAGTGTAATGCAACTGTCTTAACAAATTTAGATCGGACCCATTCTTAAATTTTAAATCTTCACTTTTAAATTTGATTAGACAATTTCATTTGGTATTTTAGTTTGTGTATATTAATAGTTGTGTGTTTTCCTTTGAGCTTGTTTTGAGTAGCTCGAGGAATTTGAGGTGATTTTCCAAGTTTGATCGTTTCGACTTGCGAGTGTATGGTAATGATTTTGTTAAAGTTTTATACACGTTCAAGGTATGTGTTTATCGCTTTCTATACTATAGCATATTCATGTTACTTAGGCTTTTGAAAACTTCTACGCCATTTATTCTTTTGTATACTTGTTCATTTGTGAATCACTTTAGTTCCTACCCTTTTTGTTAGGTAACTTTCCATTGTTCATATATGCTAGAGACCGACATTCTTGTTTTAACTGGATTTTATTATGCTTAATATTTTATGTGTGTTAATTGTATAACTGCATAAAAGTGATCAAGGCATCTTTGTTTCATTTTGAGCACAACTACCTTGGCCAAATAGTCAATTCACCTTGTGAGTGTGTGATCATTAGTAACCCCTTTGAGCTTTTTGTCAACATCCATGTTATTTTTGAACTTAATGTTTGTCTATGAGTGTTTGGTTTTCCTTTTTGTATGGATGTTGATTTCTTTTTTCTTGAAACTTTGTGTTGTTGTATGAATTTTTACCTTGCCTTAGAAAGTAGGGAGTATTCACATAATGACATGGTTGAATTCAAGTGGGGGAGAGAATTGCACATGCACTTATTGGTTGATTGTTATGAGGTTTAAAGAAAAGAAAAATGTGGAAAGAAGTGAAAATAAAAATAAAAAAAAAAGAGAAAAAGTTTTGAAAAAGAAAAAAAAATAGTATGGAATAATGTTGTGTTAATAAGTTTGTGTTTTGGTGTAAAAATTTGAGATTCAGATGAAGTTTGATTGAAATTTCGTTGTTTTAGCTTTTGTGAGTTGATCACTCCCTTAGGTTTGGGCATGTTTTTGTTTCGATTAGCCTTAGGACTTATCCCTTGTTTGTTCATCCGACCACATTACAACCTTGAAAAGCGCTAGTGATTCTTGCCTCTGTGTTTTCAACATGATTTTTGGATGGTTGCATAATTTAGTCTTTTGTTTGCAAGATTGTTGGATGAGTGAAAATACCCCACTTTTGTGTTTTTCATCTACCGATGACTGTGTTCTAGGTGTGATTCATTTTTGAACTAGTGTTGTTTTAGAATGTTTGGTATATTAATTTTATTTAGAATTTGTGTCATGTTTATGTTATCGTCGTAGTTTAATGGTAAGGATTTACTCTGTGTGTACCGTTTTACAATTGAGTCATACATTTCTCCGTTTTTCAAAACTTGTTGATTCGTGATTTTTGAATTTTTGCGTTTGTTTCCTTGAGTTAGTTAATTCTTGTTTACAGACAAACAAGTTTAAATTGTGGAGAGTTTGATAAGTGCCAAATTAAAGTTATTTTGTGTATAGTTTTGTGGCACTTATCTTCTCTTTTTCCTCAATTTAAACGCGTTTTAATGTATATTCCATACAATACGTATACTTTGTATTTAATCGAGTTTTTGATTCATTTATGTACCGACTAATAGTTTTTCATTCATTTTTGTAGGTATTTGAGCAGGTATGGAGCATTGAGTAATAAAGCTTCAAAGATGCAATTTTGGATCAATAAAAGAAGAAGAAAATGAAGAAAATAAGTTGCTGCTTCTGGTGTGAGTCGCCCGACGGAGCAATTGGTTCGTCGGGCGAGTGTTGAAAAATAATGTCTTGCTTCTGCCTTGCCCCGCCTTTTGTTTGCCGGACGGAAGAATAAGGAGTCGTCGGGCGAAAGAAAATATTTTTGCCCACTAGTTGACGTGGTGCAGGCTATGTGGCCAGGAATAAAGGTTTTGCCCGGCAGAGTAATTTGCTCGCCAGGTGAAGGTCGCGTAGCAGAATTTTGTTTATATTTCATTTGTTAGGATGGTTTTGGGAGAGGGTTTTTGTTCTCTCAACTCCACCAACCCCATTTTTCTCTAGGATTAGCTTAGATAACAACTTTGGGTCGTGCATTCGGTGATTCGGAGGTGGATTGCTCATTAATTGGCACTGACAAACCGGAGGATACAAATGCTTCTGAAAAGCTATAATCACAACAGTGATATTTCTCTTAACGTTTAAGCTTAATCTCACTAATATATTACAACAACAATGTAGTGAGCTTTGATGAAGATGAAGTTTCTGAGCTTTTAGTTGAACAGCGTTTCAACAAGTTAATATTCACAGAAATCGTCAAGAATTGGTTCAGAGTTCGTAACCTTGCTTCTCATCAGAACTTCATATTTATAGGCGTTTGAGAAGATGACCGTTGGGAGCATTTAATGCTTTGCGTGTTCCGTACAACATTGCATTTAATGTTTCACGCTTTTGTCAACTACCTCGAGCCTTGTTCACGCTGTGTCTACTAACGTTGCCTTTAATAGCTTCCAACGTTCCTTTTGTCAGTCAGCGTAGCCTGTCACCTGTACTTTCTTCTGATCTGATGTTTGTGTATACAACGTTTGAATATCATCAGAGTCAAACAGCTTGGTGCATAGCATCTTCTTGTCTTCTGACCTTGAAGTGCTTCTGAGCGTGATACCATGAGAACTTCAGTGCTTCTGCTTCTGATCTCAAGTTCTTCTGATGCTTCCATAGACCCATGTTCTGATTCTGCCTTGACCATCTTCTGATGTCTTGCCAGACCATGTTCTGATGTTGCATGCTGAACCTTCTGAGACAAAGCTTCTGAGCGCTGATTTGTGCATACTCTTTATATATTTCCTGAAAAGGAAATTGCAATGTATTAGAGTACCACATTATCTCACACAAAATTCATATCCTTGTTATCATCAAAACTAAGAATATTGATCAGAACAAATCTTGTTCTAACAATCTCCCCCTTTTTGATGATGACAAAAACATATATAAATGATATGAATTTGCGATCAGAAAGAGCAGACAGCTAAAGACAATTACACAGCCATAACATAAGCATGTGAATATGTCTCCCCCTGAGATTAACAATCTCCCCCTGAGATGAATAATCTCCCCCTGAAATTAATACTAGAAGAATTTTAATAATAAAAGACTTCCCTGAGTATTTCAGTAGAGACGTTCACAGTGCTTGATCTTCAGAACATTCATGACTTCTGATTTCTGCTTCCATAGGACAGCTTCAGAACATTGAATTTCTTTAGATCCTCAGAACATTCACAGCTTCTGACTTCTGCTTCCATCGGACAGCTTCAGAACTTGAATTTCTTTGATCTTCAGAACATTCACAGCTTCTGACTTCTGCTTCCATCGGACAGCTTCAGAACTTGAATTTCTTTAGATCTTCAGAACATCACAGCTTCTGATTCTTGCTTCCATTGGGACAGCTTCAGAGCTTGAATTTCTTCTTTCATCACTTCATGCTAGATTGTATCAGAACATTGTTGAATGTACCAGAGCATCATCAGAGCATCTCTACATCCTGAAATGTTACAGAACAAAACTAAACGACAAAAGTCAGCATGAATGAGTCAGAACATAGAATATGTTTCATAACACATATTGTGTATCAGAGCCATATGGTATGTGTCAGAACACATAAACATAATGTTTCAGAGCATATTTTATCATTAGAATATCTGAACATTCTTCCTTCTTGCTTCTGATTCTGAAGCTTCATAGCACTCAGCTTGCTTCAAGAATCCAAGAACTTGATTCATCTTGTTGCTTCTTATGTTGATCTTGTAAAGAGAATCTTCAATTCCTGCAACAACACAACTTAAAAGCATAGAACTTTGCAAGTTCTGTTAGTAATGTGAGGCCTTTTTACCCGGTAACTGATAATATTAATCAGATCATTTATCATATATTTTCTCCCCCTTTTTGTCATAACATCAAAAAGAATATAAAAGATTCAGATGTAAAGCAAGAGACAAAAGGAATGAAACAGAAATAAACTTTTTCATTGATTAATCAAACAGAATTACAAAAGATGTATGCAGACAACCCTTCCAATCGTTCTATTCAAATAGATCGACCACCCTTGAGCCTTCGTCTTCATTTTTGGTTTGAAACCATAAGCACCCAAGTCATCATAGTCCACAGAAGATTTACACAAAACTTCCATTTCTGATGGAGGAATGTAGCGAGTTTTCAGTGGAGAAACCTTTTGTCTGTTGAATGCTTGTTGGGAGGAACTTGAAAAAGTATTCATGATGAATGCTAGGTTGAAGATGAATAAACTAGGGTTTATGCAAGATGCAGAGAGAGAGAGAAAAAGAAACTGAATGCAAGAGAGAGAAATATAAGAGGGAAAAGAAACGTTTGAAGAATATAAAAGAAAAAAAATAAAAAGAAATGATGGATAGGATTTAATGTTACGTGACGTGAGGAGAGGTAATAATGACAAAAGAAGTGATTAGCACAGTTACCTAAGTAGGCGTCCCCTCAACTGCACGCACGCTTGTCCAGAAATAGTGAACACGTGTTTACCATCTGGATAGCCAGTTACAGCTGTTTTACTTTTAAAGAGATTCTGAGTCAACTTAGACAATGAAACGTTAGTAATAACAGAATCACTACTTCTAATTGATTACAATCAGAACTTCTTATAAAAGACTAATCCAATCTCATTTCAGAAGATACTCATACATAAGATCTTCTCATCTTCTCATTCTGGGCATAAATCCATACTGATATTCTTCAGAATGAACTTAAACCTATCTTCAGTAAGGGGTTTTGTAAAGATATCAGCCCATTGATGGTCTGTATCCATAAAGTTTAAAGATATAACACCCTTCTGAACATAGTCCCTTATGAAATGATGTTTAATCTCAATATGTTTAGCTTTTGAATGTAAAATAGGATTCTTAGATAAACATATAGCAGAAGTATTATCACAGAAAATAGGAATGTTACTCTCATATATCTGATAATCTTCTAGCTGACTTCTCATCCAGAGCATTTGTGTGCTACAACCAGCAGCAGCAACATATTCTGCTTCTATTGTTGAGAGGGCAATTGTAGCTTGCTTCTTGCTGTACCATGAGATCAGATGACTTCCAAGGAATTGACAACTCCCAAAAGTGCTCTTCCTTTCTATTCTATCTCCAGCATAGTCAGCATCACATAATCCTACTAAGTTGTAATCTTTGGATCTTCTGTAAACTAAACCAACATTAGTAGTACCTTTCAGATACCTCAGAATTCTCTTAACCGCAGTTAAATGAGATTCTCTCGGATCTGATTGGAATCTAGCACACAAACAAACACTGAAGAGAATGTCAGGTCTAGAAGCAGTTAGGTATAGAAGAGATCCAATCATACCTCTGTACAACTTCCGATCTACCTTCTTACTTACCTCATCCTTACCTAGGACACATGTTGGATGCATAGGAGTTTTGGCTTCTTTGCTTACAGAAATATTAAACTTCTTCAGAAGTTCTTTCACATACTTCGTTTGATGAACATAAGTTCCGTCAGAAGTTTGGTTGATTTGAATTCCAAGGAAATACTTGAGTTCTCCCATCATGCTCATTTCAAATTCAGCCTGCATAGACTCAGCAAACTCCTTTCCAAGTGTAGCATTAGATGTTCCAAAGATGATATCATCAACATATATTTGACATATTAAAATATCCTTTTTAAAGGTTTTACAAAAGAGAGTAGTGTCCACTTTTCCTCTAGTGAAACCATTTTCCAGAAGGAAGGAACTTAAACGTTCATACCAAGCTCTCGGAGCTTGCTTCAATCCGTATAATGATTTCTTTAATTTAAATACATGATTTGGAGACTTGGAGTCTTCAAAACCACGAGGTTGATGGACATAAACTTCTTCATCTATATAACCATTTAAGAAGGCACTCTTGACATCCATCTGATAAAGAGTGATGTTATGTTGAGTGGCAAAAGAAATTAATAGACGAATAGATTCTAACCTGGCCACTGGTGCAAAGGTTTCTGTGTAGTCAATCCCTTCTTGCTAACTATAACCTTGAGCAACCAGTCTGGCTTTGTTTCTTACCACTTCTCCCTTCTCGCTTAGCTTGTTTCTGAACACCTACTTAGTGCCGATGATGTTAAATCCTTTTGGTCTAGGAACCAAGTCCCATACGTCATTCCTTGTAAACTGATTTAGTTCTTCTTGCATGGCAATTATCCAGTCAGGATCTTCTAGAGCTTGGTCAACAGAAGTTGGCTCGATCAAAGAAACAAGACCTAATTGACATTCTGCATTGTTCTTAAGGAATGCCCTTGTTTTGATGGGATCATCTTTCTTCCCAAGGATCACATCTTCTGAATGAGCTGAAGCAAGTCTAGGTGATCTTCTGACTGTTGGTTCTTCAAAAATCCTGAGATACTCTAAAGATGCAGCAACTTAATCTTCTGATTCATTGCTTCTGAGACTGCCAGCTTCTGCAGCTTTGCTTCTTGGTTCTACTGCTTCTGATATATCAATATCAAAATCTGCAAAATTCTCAAACTGCTTTGGTTTTTCAAGACCAAGCTTATCATCAAACCTGATATTGATTGATTCTTCTACAATCAATGTTTCAATATTGTATACTCTGTAGCCTTTAGAGCGTTCAGAATATCCAAGAAGGAAACACTTTTGTGCTTTAGAATCAAACTTACCAAGATGATCTTTAGTATTCAGAATAAAACATACACATCCAAAAGGATGGAAATATGAAATGTTGGGCTTTCTGTTCTTCCACAATTCATAAGGAGTCTTATTTAGAATAGGTCTTATAGAGATTCTGTTCTGAATATAACATGCAGTGTTTATTGCTTCTGCCCAGAAATGCTTAGCCATATTGGTTTCATTGATCATGGTTCTGGCCATTTCTTGTAGAGTCCTATTCTTTTGTTCTACAACTCCATTTTGTTGTGGAGTTCTAGGACAAGAGAAATCATGGGCAATACCATTTTCTTTGAGGAACTCCTCAAAGAATCTGTTCTCAAATTCGCCACCATGATCACTTCTAACCTTTATGATTTTGCACTCTTTCTCAGATTGGATCTGAGTGCAGAATTCAAAGAACACTGAATGAGACTCATCCTTGTGTTTTAAGAACTTTACCCATGTCCAGCGGCTATAATCATCTACGATGACTAATCCATATTTCTTCCCTCTGACAGATGCTGTTTTGACTGGGCCAAACAGATCAATGTGCAAGAGTTCTAACGGCCTTGAGGAAGAAACAACATTCTTAGACTTGAATGCAGGTTTGGAGAACTTGCCCTTCTGACATGCTTCACAAAGAGCATCTGATTTGTATTTCAGATTTGGGAGTCCTCTGACCAGATTTAGTTTATTAATCTGAGAAATCTTTCTCGAACTAGCATGTCCTAATCTTCTGTGCCAGACCCATTGCTCCTCAGAAACAGACATAAGACAAGTCACCTTCTGCTTCTCAAGATCAGAAAGATCAATCTTATAAATGTTGTTCTTTCTCTTGCCTGTAAATAGGATTAAGCCATCCTTCTGACTTACAGCCTTGCAAGACTTTTGATTGAAGATTATATCATAACCATTGTCACTTAATTGACTTATGGACAATAAGCTATGCGTTAATCCTTCTACAAGAAGTACATTAGTTATGGAAGGAGAGTTACCAAGACTTATGGTTCCAGAGCCAATGATTTTGCCCTTCTGATCTCCTCCAAACTTGACTTATCCACCTGGTTTAAGCACCAGGTCTTGGAATGTAGACCTTCTTCCCGTCATGTGTCGCGAGCACCCAGAGTCCAGGTACCATGACATTTTGCTTTTTGTCCTCTTTGCCGCCAAGGATATCTGCAACAGAAATTATCTTCTCCTTAGGTACCCACAATTTCTTGGGTCCTTTATTGTTAGTTCTCCTCAAGTTCTGATTGAACTTGGGTTTATCAATATATTTAACAGGAGGAAAAGCATGATATTCTTTAGGTTTGTCAGCATGATATTTCTTAGGATGTGTCACATGCTTCTTGGTGTGAACAGTGTTAAACTTCTGTGCATGTGAAGTGAGCCTAATATCATGAGCATGGCCATATTTGAACTGATCATACAATGGCTTGTATGTGATCTTCAGATCATCAACAGGTTCAAATTTATGTGAGGTATCACCCTCATAGCCAAAACCAAACCTTCTGTTTCCAGAAACACCATATATCATAGAAGCAAGATGACTTCTGCCAATACTTCTAGATAAGAACTTTCTGAAGCTCGAGTCATATTCTTTCAGAATATGATTCACGCTAGGAATGGATTTTTCTGTTTCAGAAGGAGATCCACTATCTTTGGATAGATTTAAAACTTTTTCCTTCAGTTCAGAATTTTCCACTTCCAGCTTCTTAGTTTCAAATTCAAACTGCTTCTTCAGCTTTTTGTATTTGATACTAAGATGAGCCTTGAGTTCCAGAAGTTCTGTTAAACTGGAAACTAACTCTTCTCTAGATAGTTCAGAAAATACCTCTTCAGAATCTGATTCTGATGTAGATTCTGATCCATCATCTTCTGTAGCCATCAGCGCGAAGTTGGCTTGTTCTCCTTCAGAGTCTGATTCTGATTCAGAATCATCCCATGTTGCCATAAGACCTTTCTTCTTATGAAACTTCTTTTTGGGATTCTCCTTCTGAAGTTTTGGACACTCGTTCTTGTAATGTCCAGGCTCATTGCACTCATAGCAGACAACCTTCTTCTTGTCAGATCTTCTGTCACCAGAAGATTCTCCACGTTCAAATCTCTTTGAACTTCTGAAGCCTCTGAACTTCCTTTGCTTGCTCTTCCAGAGTTGGTTTACCCTTCTGGAGATCATGGACAGTTCATCTTCTTCTTCAGATTCAGATTCTTCAGGATCTTCTTCTTTAGCCTGAAAAGCGTTAGTGCATTTTTTAACATTAGATTTTAATGCAATAGACTTACCTTTCTTCTGAGGCTCGTTTGCATCCAGCTCTATTTCATGGCTTCTCAAGTCACTGATAAGCTCTTCCAAAGAAACTTCATTCAGATTCTTGGCAATCTTGAATGCAGTCATGATCCGCTGTCGCGCGCGGATCAAAAACGAGTATTTTGTAAAACAGTAGTTTAGCGGTAACGACAACTCGAATATCGTTCTCACAAAGATTCTTGTATTGTTATTAACCAATAGAAACGATTATGATGGGGTTTATGGTTTTAGAATCAATTTATAAAATAGAGTAAATAAGTGATTATCAAATAAGCTAAAATGATTAATCTACTGTTTTGGCTTCCTAACTTATCATCGATCCAAATAATTTCCAACTCACAAGCGGATTCTATTCCCTTTTCGATTATAACAACAATTATACAAGCGCAATTGATATTATATGATGTATGTTCCTAATTCCCGAATTAAGCAAACGGATTATATATAGCAATCGTGAATTAAGCAAACACGACAAACATTCGCGGATTAAGCAAACGCGATTAAAGTATAGGAACATGCAACCATCGAAATAAATCAATTCAACCTTGGATAATATCGAATTAAGCAAACAAAAAATCAAAGATTAGAATTGAAAGGAAATAGATTAATTGGAAAATATAAGAACCTCAACGTATCAGCGGAAACCGTTTACAGCAGATTAACCTCTAAGAATTAGTTCTTCATGATCAAACGTACAAGCTCTCCCAAAAACGTGAATAGTAAAATCGTGATAAACAGTAACACGGCTGCTAGACCTATTAGGAATCAGCCAAAAAATGTTTATGACCCAACTGGGTCGAATGACAAAACCAGGCCCACTACTAAACGACCCAAAAACTGAAAATAAAATAGTGCTGCAGCTTCAAATGCAATTCTGGGAAATATAGGTTCCGATTCTGACTTTGACTCCAACATAGAAGTTGTAGCTCTTTCTCTTAGCTTTCCGGCGATTATTAGAACGCCTCAATCGGACTCCCGGAACTCCAGATATGATCGTTTCCGTGCAGACTGCTAATGCTGAAAAATTAATACGAAAATCAAATAACAATAAAAATAAATTAAAATATAAAAACATTATAAAATACAAAAATAAGACAAGCAAACCATGGAAATGTATAAGTACAAACGTAGAGGAATGTGCATCAAAATGCACTGATCAAATTCCCCCACACTTGAACTTTTGCACTCCGAGCAAAATGAAAAACAAAACAAAGAAAGCAGAAATACATCAACAGTTACTCATCCTAGGCTACCAATCTTCTTCCGGTAAGTTTGCATCGACAGGTACTAATCTTGCACACTAAGGACATCGTAAGAATACTAACCACAGATATGCAGACATAAGCCTCCTAAATACACAAACCAATTCAAATCATATTATTATACCATAGCCTAACTTACTCATCCTTTTTGCTCTTTTTCATTCAAGCACAATCACATTAAGCCCGTTATCTCCACACACTTATAGCAGGACGACCGGTTAGTGACTCTGATCCTTTTGCACTGGGTTCCGGTACTTGCGTGGCATAACCCTTTGCTTACTCAGATGTAGTTGCGGGGGATCGGACCGTAATCCTCCCTACCAAGTTCAGCACCAGAAACCGCTGAACCAACTAACAAAGAGTTTTGGAAGCTTTTTTTTTTTGAAGATTACACAACTGTTGGGTTAAGTGACCGGGTGAGGATCACCAAACTTAGAAGGTGTATTACCTTTTTCTTTTCTCTTTTTTTCTTTTCTTTTCGGAACATTCACTTATATTCATCGGCTTCCTGCGTAAAGTGTGTGAGAGATGGTGCCGACTGCTGAAATAAACTACTAAAGAGCTGTCAGAGAATGAGAATTTAAGGCTAAAACATAATAAAAAATTCAAATCGATTTCCATATGCAGGAGACTTACGGTGTTAGAACGATACCGATCTTGTGAATTTTTCCCACGTCTCCGCAAACTCGATTCAAATTAGTCTATAGCCTAAAACTTTCAAGAAGATGCATTTTTTATTGGTTGAAATTAAAACAAAAACAAAAAAAAAATTGAAAGAAAACAAAACAAATAAATGATTCTCTCCCCCACACTTAAGACATACATTGTCCTCAATGAAAGAACATTAATATAAAATAAGAGTGAGAGAAAGGAAAGAACACACCCGAGAAGTCAAGGGGGATAAGTGATCACATAAGCTGCCTTTCCCAAAGAGATATCTTCTAAATTTTCTTCTTCCAAAGTGGGGCTCTCATGGAGTAGCTTTGGGTAATGCTCATCGTCCTTAAAAAGTGGTTTAGCTCCTTCGCCTTTTATTCCAGGATCAAAGAATGTTCTTCTAAAAGTAAAAGTGTCAAATGGACACGTGAAGGTGCTCTCATCTTTCACGACATCAAGGAACCAAAGGTTATGGGGCTGCCTCACTACTTTTGCTACATCTTCAAGTGAGATCCTATGCACACACATGGACGAACTAATATCATAAATGTCATCCAAGGTCCATCCAATTCCTTTCTTATGCTTCTTCAAAACCTGCAAAAACTTACTTTCTTGATCAAAATAAAGTTTAGAAGAAATTATAACCGGAAGTTTTTCATTCATCTCTAAATAAGCATATTTAAGATTTTTAGGAATTGGTTTCAGCTCTTGGGAAGGTGGTTGTTCAATGGATGGTTTGTTCCGGGCAGCCGGGGTGTCGAGAGCTTCATCTACATGAACAACTTCATTTGCAACCTCATCTGCAGTAAGAATATCATTTTGCAAGGCAAGCTCAATTTCAGCACAAACAGAGCAAATATTAGTGTCAGTACAAACATCACAAGAGTAAACATCATCAAAACCAGACAATGATGGAAAATCATCTGCAAACGAATCAGTACAAATATCATCAACATTTTCAGAAAGCAACTCTATTTGAAAAATGGATTGCTCATCCAAGGGTTGTTGGTTTGATCCTTGAGCTTGCTGCATGACATTCATCAAAGTGGCAAGTTGTCCAATCTGTGTTTGTAAAGTCTGAAGAGTAGAATCTATGTGTTGTTGATACTGAAGATTATTTGCAGCCATTTGTTTGACAATATCCTCTAGTGAAGGTTCGGAAGGTGCAGAGCACACAATCTGAAATTCATTCAGATGCATATGCGGATCCTCACCTGCAAAACCATTAAACCTAGGCAACAAATGTGTTAAACCATATTCCAATTCAAAAGGTACATCAACATCAGGATACTCAATGCATAAGTTCGCATCAGGGGCAGCCAACTGCCTTAAGGTTCTTTGTTCAGCCATGTTATCAACAAACACATAAATACCAACTATGTCCCAAACATGCAGAAACAAATGGAAAGAAGAAAAACGATTAAAATAAATTCATAAAAATATAAAAACACTAAATTTAATCTAATTAAGACAAATAAGAATTTTGAGATTTTTTTTGGATTTTTTCGACTCTATGAAAATAGTAAAAAAATTCATTAAAAATAGAAAAACGATGAATTTGGAGATTTGGGGTCGAATTCCCTTACTCTTCTAGAGTAAGGGAGTATTGATCGCACGATTTTTGTGCTCCTAGTAGGCAAAAACAGATTACCGATCAGACTCAATTTTCCAAAAAAATCGATTTTTCGACTCAAAAAGCCGTTACGGCCCAAACTGCGAGGAACCTATGGTCTAAACGCACAAACACTAAACCTAAGACTCTAAAATAAATTAATAACGACAAGAATCCCCGGCAACGGCGCCAATTTGATCCGCTGTCGCGCGCGGATCAAGAACGAGTATTTTGGAAAACAGTAGTTTAGCGGTAACGACAACTCGAATATCGTTCTCACAAAGATTCTTGTATTGTTATTAACCAATAGAAACGATTATGATGGGGTTTATGGTTTTAGAATCAATTTATAAAATAGAGTAAATAAGTGATTATCAAATAAGCTAAAACGATTAATCTACTGTTTTGGCTTCCTAACTTATCATCGATCCAAATAATTTCCAACTCACAAGCGGATTCTATTCCCTTTTCGATTATAACAACAATTATACAAGCGCAATTGATATTATATGATGTATGTTCCTAATTCCCGAATTAAGCAAACGGATTATATATAGCAATCGTGAATTAAGCAAACACGACAAACATACGCGGATTAAGCAAACACGATTAAAGTATAGGAACATGCAACCATCGAAATAAATCAATTCAACCTTGGATAATATCGAATTAAGCAAACAACATATCAAAGATTAGAATTGAAAGGAAATAGATTAATTGGAAAATATAAGAACCTCAAAGTATCGGCGGAAACCGTTTACAGCAGATTAACCTCTAAGAATTAGTTCTTCATGATCAAACGTACAAGCTCTCCCAAAAACGTGAATAGTAAAATCGTGATAAACAATAACACGGCTGCTAGACCTATTAGGAATCAGCCAAAAAATGTTTATGACCCAACTGGGTCGAATGACAAAACCAGGCCCACTACTAAACGACCCAAAAACTGAAAATAAAATAGTGCTGCAGCTTCAAACGCAATTCTGGGAAATATAGGTTCCGATTCTGACTTTGACTCCAACATAGAAGTTGTAGCTCTTTCTCTTAGCTTTCCGGCGATTATTAGAACGTCTCAATCGGACTCCCGGAACTCCAGATATGATCGTTTCCGTGCAGACTGCTAATGCTGAAAAATTAATACGAAAATCAAATAACAATAAAAATAAATTAAAATATAAAAACATTATAAAATACAAAAATAAGACAAGCAAACCATGGAAATGTATAAGTACAAACGTAGAGGAATGTGCATCAAAATGCACTGATCAAGTCACCATTGGACCCCATCTTCTGGGCAAGCTTCTGATAATCTTCTTTACATGACCAGCCTTGGTGTAGCCTTTATCCAGAACTCTTAATCCAGCAATTAGCGTTTGAAATCTTGAGAAGATCTTCTCAATGTTTTCATCATCCTCCATCTTGAAGGCTTCATATTTCTGGATTAGAGCAAGAGCTTTAGTCTCCTTGACTTGAGCATTTCCCTCATGGGTCATTTTTAATGACTCATATATATCATAGGCAGTTTCCCTGTTAGATATCTTCTCATACTCAGCATGAGAGATAGCATTCAGCAAAACAGTCCTACATTTATGATGATTCTTGAAAAGCTTCTTCTGATCATCATCCATTTCTTGCCTCGTAAGCTTTATGCCACTAGCTTTCACTGGATGTTTGTAACCATCCATCAGAAGATCCCATAGTTCACCATCTAGACCAAGAAAGTAACTTTCCAGTTTATCTTTCCAGTATTCAAAGTTTTCACCATCAAATACTGGTGGTCTAGTATAACCATTGTTACTATTGTATTGCTCAGCAGTATGTAGATGCAGGTGGATCTGTTGAAATTTTACCAGCCATCTTTTACTGAAGCGTTTTTCTCTTCCTGAATCTTTTCTAAACACGGTTAAGTGCTTGCACCTTAGAACCGGCGCTCTGATGCCAATTGAAGGATAGAAAAACACTTAGAAAGGGGGGGGGGGTTTGAATAAGTGTAGTCTAAAAACTTGAACGATAAAAACAAATTGCACAGTTATTTTTATCCTGGTTCGTTGTTAACTAAACTACTCCAGTCCACCCCCACGGAGTGATTTACCTCACCTGAGGATTTAATCCACTAATCGCAACAGATTACAATGGTTTTCCACTTAGCCCACGACTAAGTCTTCTAGAGTATCCTGATCACAACCTGATCACTCTAGGAACAAATGCTTAGACACAAGCTAAGACTTTCTTAGAGTATCCTGACCACCACGTGATCACTCTAATTACAACTGCTTAGACACAAGCTAAGACTTCCTAGAGTATCCTGATCAACACTTGATCACTCTAGTTACTTACAAATTAATGTAATCAATTCTAAGAGTATTACAAATGCTTCTGAAAAGCTATAATCACAACAGTGATATTTCTCTTAACGTTTAAGCTTAATCTCACTAATATATTACAACAGCAATGTAGTGAGCTTTGATGAAGATGAAGTTTCTGAGCTTTTAGTTGAACAGCGTTTCAGCAAGTTAATATTCACAGAAATCGTCAAGAATTGGTTCAGAGTTCGTAACCTTGTGTCATACCCCAAAATTTGCCCACACTTTTCAAAAATTCAAAACTATTTCAAAAATTGGATTTTTATAAAATCTCGGGTTCATTTACATTGACATTCTGAATTTTATAAATATTCGATTTAAAGTCTATTTTAAAAATATAATAGTTTACCCTTAAATTGTTATATTTTAATAAATAGCAAAATGCTGACCGATGCTTCATAAACTTTCAATTGGCTTTTTATTTCGAATAAATAATATAGCACAATTGGTAAGGAGGTAAGGTTTACAAGTACAAGGTCATAGGTTCGAATCTTACAGCTAACATTTTTCCTTTTTCTTTTGTTTTTAACCTTAGTTCTAACATTTCACTTTTTATTCAAAAAAATCACAAAAAAAATTTTTATGTCATTTTTGTATTTCTCTATTCACTATTTAAAAAAAAATGTTTTTTTTCTCACACTTTTTATTCACAAAAATAACCAAAATTTGTTATAAAATAAAAAAGAATCAAACAATATATTTTTTTTTTGTCACTTTTTTCTTAGAATTTTTTTAATTATGTTATTAGTAAATTTCAAAAAAACTTTCCAAAACATGTAGAGACAAAATCTCCAAGCATTCCAAAATTCCCAAGACAAAATATCAACAAAATTGAAGAAAAGATTAAAGTGGTGGACAAAGGTCATAATGCTAATAATTTGGTTGTTCTATACCATTTGTGACTTGATTTTGAGACTATAAAAAGAGGTACGAGAACCATATTTCAACAACTAACAACCACCAATTTTCACATACCAACACCAATTTTCACGTACCAAATACGGCGCTGTGCATACTTTTCTAACACATTAAAATTCATCTCTAACAAGAACCTGTACAAATTTTTTTCAATCAAACAAACTCTCATAACCATACATCACAATCCACCATTACTGAAACTTCATCAATCAAACATAAACTCTCATAATCATACATCACAATCCACCATTATTGAAACTTCATCAACAACACCTCTACAACCTCAAACAATATCCAAACTCTCCAACGCAATAACGATAACCGATCAGAGAAAAAATTTTGAAACACTAAAAAAGATTTTTTATTATTGCAGATTGCAGATCCACGCTCATAGTGTTCATGTTGCCATCTCACTCGGACTTCCGCTGACAAATCTCCGACGACAATCCACACAATTACCGCTCAAAGCACCCACGAACCGAACTCCCACGTCAGAGCCACGATTGGGAACAAGGCTAATTTTATGGTTTCTCTTGGAGAAAGAGATGTAAATTTCTTTTGCTTACTGTGATCTCTATCTTCAAACGTGTGGATGTGGTTTGTTATTTGATTTTTTTTTCTAATAATTTAAATGCCACTTGTAGAGACATGATTAGGTGCTGTTTTTATTTTTTATAAAGTAGAAAAATGAATATTGAATGGCTCCAAGAGGTATCACACAGCGGCACCTCACATGCTGCTCCATCTAACTTTTTTAGTTTTTATATTATTTATTATTATTAATGTTCTTTTCATCAAAAAATATTGTTATAACTTAATTGCTTTTGTCTAGAGTTTATATATATATATATATATATATATATATATATATATATATATATATATATATATATATATATATATATAACAAAATACAAAAAATATTAATGTTGTGTAGTTAGATTTTTTTTTATATATAATAACAAAAATACAAAAAATATATATTCTTTAATTTCATTTAACTTTTGTTAGAATTTAAATATTCTATATTTTTTTATGTCATTGTGTTACTAACATTTTCTCTTGATTGCGAGGTACAACACTTGAAGTCTTTGGACTATCTCAAATTCCATTTGCTTATATTATCTCTGATTTTTGTTTTAATTTATATCCTGGGGTTGTAATAATTTTTATTCCCGTCTATTGAGTTTTGTAATCCCCGCTCCCAAAGCCATGTAATAGCGTAGGATTTACTTTTCCGCATCTTATTAACTGTTATTTAACTGCCTAGATGTATGCTAATAGGATTGTATGAAAAGACTTAAAATTAATCGTAGATCACTAAACCCAAGATAAATATCTGAATACTAACACACTTGCACTCACTCACCTCTAGGGTACGCCTCTCTCGTTGCCTTCGGAAATAAAAGGTCGTGTTCCTCGAAATATAGAGGTACCCATTAGCAAATGTCCCTCAAGATAAAATCGTCACTAAGTCCCTCGATGACCCTCGATTGTTGCCTACGAAAAAGTGACGATCGCCCCTTCGAATATTGCTAAAGGTACCTCTACTTGTTGCCTTCAAACGACCTCGATGACCCTTCGATGACCCGCACGTCCAATATAACAGGGACTACCTACTCCTATATAGTATGGATAGTCCTGGGAACTTTAAAAATTACAGAAAAAGATCAATCTAGGGTAATGCTCTTAATATGCCTAGCTCTATTAAAAAACATCTTTTCAACACTTTTCAAAGACTAAGGCTACGCATTTAGGCTAAAGTCCTTATGTCCCTTTTCAATTCAAAACAAACAAACATGAGCTAAGCAAGTTAAGAGCCCGTAGACAACTACGGATGAAAAGGGTGCTTACACCTTCCCTTTTCATAACTTACCCCCCGAGCCCGTTTTCTTTCAAAAAGGTCTTTTTCTGTACTTTTTACCTTTCCTAACATTGGACAAAATAAAAGTCGGTGGCGACTCATGCTCACCGCAACATTGGTTGCTTTAAAAAATAAAAGTCAGTTCACCGAGTTACAGAACTGGCGACTCTGCTGGGGAGTCTTTAAGAGGGGTTTACCTTAGGGCTTAGTTCATTATAAATGTTTTTAATTGTTTGTTTGTATGCTTTATTTTTAAAGGTTGCTTGGGTTTGTTATTATGTGAAAGATCCTACACCCGGATCTGAGTACCTTAGGTAAATGGCATGAGATCAAGGAGACTGCACAGCGTATACTGATGTGGTTGATCTGATGGCCATCATTAGTGTGACACATTGGTTTGTCCTGGTGTTCCTTGGGATCCGACCTGGGGAAATGCTTGGCTGCCGCGTGGTGTCATTAAGCACTAATTCGCCCCTAGAACCTTAGTTGAACTAAACTTCGACCTTTTAGAAAGTAGCGAGATGGCTGGCTTTGGTTCCGACTGAAGTTGGTTGATACTCGAAGCTACACTCATATGGACTGGACTTTCGGGACCTTTTCGGTTGGTGATTCGATCGCCGAACTGAGATAAGCGCCTTCGAGAAAGGTCAATGATATGAGCTCCTTAGAACCCGATCTTTATTTAGGACAGGATGAGCCAACTAAACTTCAGTGGGGAGGGTACTTACATTTGAACTTCATGCAAGCCTTTAAACCTAAGGCCACTTGTGTGACTTGATTGTTATCTAACCGTTTGGTTTCCTTGCAGGATTTGTTCATACCCTAATGATTTGATTTCCTTGTCGGTTTTATGTGTAGGACTCACTTGTCCATATTACCTTATGCTTTTACCTAACATGTTTACTAACCTTTTTCAAGGATCTTAGGGATTCATGGCGCATACTTTCCAGGTGCTATGGAAAGACTATCAAGAGCCTAAACTTCTGACAAGGGGCAAGAGGATTTATTTTCCTCTAGCCAGATGCCTCCAAACTCAAGGGTACAATTCCTATCAAGGGGCAAGAGGATTTATTTTCCTCTAGCCATATGCCTTCAAACTCAAGGGTACAGTTCCTATCAAGGGGCAAAAGGATTTATTTTCCTTTAGCCACATGCTTTTAAGCTCAAAAGTACCATACCCCGAATCAGAGGCTATGACCCACTCGATATGGTGAGCTTGATTCATATAGAAGGACGTTCGAAGATGAAAGCCAAAGGTCTTCAGACGAAGCTGCAACCAAAGTCATTTCTAATGTTGGGAACTAGACAACGAGTTTCTCATTTTCTGCCTCAAATCCCTAAAGCTTGATACTTACAATTCCTTTGTGGCTTCGTCAGAATCTTCTTCTTAGAAGCAATCTGTAGTTCAGATACGAACACTTGGTTTGGTTTCCTCTCTAGGGCACTAGGTCAGTCGATCGATAATTGCCAACCAGTCTGAGATAAGGTACAAGACCTGATTGATGCAAAGGCTATCATATTCACACCTGCAGGCCAGATTTGAAGTTCCCCTTCGACTCAATGGACCTTCTGAAGCAATAAGTCCATACGGAGAAATTCTCCTCAATGTTGGCAATTCGTAATTTCTCATGCATTTTCATGCGTAATCTTTCTTGTTCTTGTTCAATACTGTCTATATGCAATACTTGTTTGTTTTTGAACTATAATAATGATGCATTGGATATGTTTGTCTTGAAAAAATTCATTCACTCTCACTCTAATATGTTTTTATTTGCTTGTGATACCAAGCTCTCAGTGATAAAGCATGATAACTCTGAAGGGAGAATGACGAACATATAATATCCATAATCTCAAATGGCGTGCTTTCGAGTAAAACCCTGTTGATGATGTACAGGCATTGTTTCAAATCCAAACGCTGGAGATATAAGGAAGTTAATCCCTTGTCAACCCCTTTGAGCCTTGAAGTAGGAGTTTCTTTTCTATACAAAAAACCCTCACATTTAACCCAGGGGCAGGGTAGTGTTCAGTTAACCTGATTGAGTGTTCAAAATTCAGCAGGAGCTCGCATCTAAGGATACAACAATGGTTATCCTTCAAAAGGTTGAGGAAAAGTCGAGACCACAATGGTCATCTCTCGCAATAGGAGGTTAAAATAGGATGATACAACAACGACTATCCCTCGTCGACCAAGAAATGAGGCAGTCACAATCTTTCCAACAAATCGAAGACGTCTCAGGATCATACGACTTGTTCCAAAAAAAAAAAAAAGAGAACGAATCGAAAAAAGAAAAAAGAAAGCCCGCTAAGTCAATAACTTAAAAAAAAATGACTTAGGCAAAAGTTAGGGCATCCCGCTGGACTTCAAACTCGGAATTCAAAAGAATTTGTCCAGGCAAAAGTTAGGGAAACAAAAAAAAAATCCTCAACAAAAGGGAAAAGTCGTGGTCGTGTGATCAAACACCAAATACAAAAGGTAGAGTGACTGCTACGTCCAAGCACCTCATCGATTCTTCAATCGCCTCAAGCTCATCTTGAAGGATGAATGCTCGCATCGAGTTAACTGAACTTAGGTTGGAGAACATTACGAAGGGGGTGGGCACCAATAAAATTTTGAGCCTAAAAATCCTTTCTTCTAAAAAAACCGTGAACCTGGCCACGTTACAACCTTTAAAAGTCCTAATTGAGGCAGGGTTAATTCGAAAGCATACTGTGAATGAGAATACGGTAAACTGACTCCTAGGAGTTCTGCTAAAACGCTTGAGTTGGTATCACACCACCTTTCACAAAAAAATCGATGTTTTGACATCCTTTCAAAAAAAAAATTCTTCTTCAAACTTCAAGACAAACATGAACTTTGCATTACAATTATATTTCTCATAATAAACATTCTTGCATATGAACAAGTACTTGACACCAGGAAAGCCTCCATCATGAGCTGCAGATGAAAAGTCTAAAGAGACAAGTTGTCTTCAGAACTCCATTGAGTTCGAGCGAGAATATCTCAAATACTGATCACCCTCAGGGGCACAAAAACAGTTGAATACCCTTTTGAGTAAGAATTCATATATTTGGGGAAATCAGGTCAAGACTCTAAGACTCTCTCATACGTGTTGACCAATCAGGGGCATTGTTCCTAAACTCATGATACTGGGGCAAGTTGCTTATAACAGCACAAATCTCAGGAAGCCCTCCCAACAGGCATGCTTCATAAGTGCTCCAAAGAGTAGAAGTATTTCCACGACTTACTCAATTGGCTAAAACGCCAATATGTACAAGGGGCATGACATTTTATTGTCCAATTTCTCTGGGGCAGTCAAGTCGAGATTCAAATAATCTCTCAAAGGCGCTGAAGAGCCAGGGATTTATTTTCCCCGCAAAACACTGATACAATTTATTGTCATCATTAACAACATTTTCATTCATACATTATACATCTCATGGCATATGCATAACACTCTCATTCATTTCAAAAAAAAAAAAAACAATACATACATCATGACATTGCATAAAACCAACTTTATCTTTCAGATTGACCAATCGGTCAGGCAACTATCGTCAACAAAATTAAATGCAGCCTAAAGTATGGCTCTTTCAGATATGGTCTAATGAAGGACTCGTTCTGACATCCTTCATCAGATATGGTCTAATGAATGACTCGTTCTGACATCCTTCATCAGATATGGTCTAATGTACGGCTCGTTCTGACATCCTTCCAGATATGGTCTAATGTACGACCCGTTCTGGTATTCCTCTTCAGATATGGTTTAATGAATAACTCGTTCTGATGTCCTACTTCCAGATATGGTCTAATGTACGACCCGTTCTGGTATTCCTCTTCAAATATGGTTTAATGAATAACTCGTTCTGATGTCCTACTTCCAGATATGGTCTAATGTACGACCCGTTCTGGTATTCCTCTTCAGATATGGTTTAATGAATAACTCGTTCTGATGTCTTACTTCCAGATATGGTCTAATGTACGACCCGTTCTGGTATTCCTCTTCAGATATGGTTCAATGAATAACTCATTCTGATGTCCTACGCCAGATACATTCCGGAAGCTCGAACCCCGGATATTCTGAAATATTCCAATCAGATGCACGTTCCGGAAGCATGAACCCCGGATGTTCTGAAATCTACGGCAGATATGTTTCGGAAGCTTGAACCCCGAATGATCTGAATTCTACAACAGATATGTTCCAGAAGCTTGAACCCCGGATAATCTGAATTCTACGACAGAAACGTTCCGGAAGCATGAACCCCGGATGTTCTGAAATCTACGGCAGATATGTTTCGGAAGCTTGAACCCCGAATGATCTGAATTCTACAACAGATATGTTCCGGAAGCTTGAACCCCGGATAATCTGAATTCTACGACAGAAACGTTCCGGAAGCATGAACCCCGGATGTTCTGAAATCTACGGCAGATATGTTTCGGAAGCTTGAACCCCGAATGATCTGAATTCTACAACAGATATGTTCCGGAAGCTTGAACCCTGGATAATCTGAATTCTACAACGGAAACGTTCCGGAAGCCTGAACCCCAGATGTTCTGAAATCTACGGCAGATATGTTTCGGAAGCTTGAACCCCGAATGATCTGAATTCTACAACAGATATGTTCCGGAAGCTTGAACCCCGGATAATCTGAATTCTACGACAGAAACGTTCCGGAAGCATGAACCCCGGATGTTCTGAAATCTACGGCAGATATGTTTCGGAAGCTTGAACCCCGAATGATCTGAATTCTACAACAGATATGTTCCGGAAGCTTGAACCCTAGATAATCTGAATTCTACAACGGAAACGTTCCGGAAGCCTGAACCCCGGATGCTCTGAAATCTACGGCAGATATGTTTCGAAAGCCTGAAACCCGATTGATCTGAATTTTATGGTAGATGTTTCGGAAGCTCGAACCCCGAACATCTATGAATCTCTATTCCAGATATACGTTTGGAAGCTTGAACCCCAAACATTCTGAAGATCTATCATATACGCGCCATGGGAAGCATGACCCCCCAGGTTGCTGACAAGCATCTCAGTTAGGTGGCATCTCTAAGGCCATCTCAGACAGTTCTCTGTCAACCTCCGGATGGCATCTTTAAGCCCATCTCATACAAAAGTCCCTCCATCAACAAAGGCAAATTTCTGGGTATTCTAGTGTTCAATCCTCTTCCACCCTCAGATTCCGATAGGCACACAAGCCAATCTACATCCTCAGGTTTAAGAAGATTGAACAGGGGCAGCTGTCATACCCCAAAATTTGCCCACACTTTTCAAAAATTCAAAACTATTTCAAAAATTGGATTTTTATAAAATCTCGGGTTCATTTACATTGACATTCTGAATTTTATAAATATTCGATTTAAAGTCTATTTTAAAAATATAATAGTTTACCCTTAAATTGTTATATTTTAATAAATAGCAAAATGCTGACCGATGCTTCATAAACTTTCAATTGGCTTTTTATTTCGAATAAATAATATAGCACACTTGGTAAGGAGGTAAGGTTTACAAGTACAAGGTCATAGGTTCGAATCTTACAGCTAACATTTTTCCTTTTTCTTTTGTTTTTAACCTTAGTTCTAACGTTTCACTTTTTATTCAAAAAAATCACAAAAAAATTTTTTATGTCATTTTTGTATTTCTCTATTCACTATTTAAAAAAAAATGTTTTTTTCTCACACTTTTTATTCACAAAAATAACCAAAAATTGTTATAAAATAAAAAAGAATCAAACAATATTTTTTTTTTTGTCACTTTTTTCTTAGAATTTTTTTAATTATGTTATTAGTAAATTTCAAAAAAACTTTCCAAAACATGTAGAGACAAAATCTCCAAGCATTCCAAAATTCCCAAGACAAAATATCAACAAAATTGAAGAAAAGATTAAAGTGGTGGACAAAGGTCATAATGCTAATAATTTGGTTGTTCTATACCATTTGTGACTTGATTTTGAGACTATAAAAAGAGGTACGAGAGCCATATTTCAACAACTAACAACCACCAATTTTCACATACCAACACCAATTTTCACGTACCAAATACGGCGCTGTGCATACTTTTCTAACACATTAAAATTCATCTCTAACAAGAACCTGTACAAATTTTTTTCAATCAAACAAACTCTCATAACCATACATCACAATCCACCATTACTGAAACTTCATCAATCAAACATAAACTCTCATAATCATACATCACAATCCACCATTATTGAAACTTCATCAACAACACCTCTACAACCTCAAACAATATCCAAACTCTCCAACGCAATAACGATAACCGATCAGAGAAAAAATTTTGAAACACTAAAAAAGATTTTTTATTATTGCAGATTGCAGATCCACGCTCATAGTGTTCATGTTGCCATCTCACTCGGACTTCCGCTGACAAATCTCCGACGACAATCCACACAATTACCGCTCAAAGCACCCACGAACCGAACTCCCACGTCAGAGCCACGATTGGAAACAAGGCTAATTTTATGGTTTCTCTTGGAGAAAGAGATGTAAATTTCTTTTGCTTACTGTGATCTCTATCTTCAAACGTGTGGATGTGGTTTGTTATTTGATTTTTTTTTTCTAATAATTTAAATGCCACTTGTAGAGACATGATTAGGTGCTGTTTTTATTTTTTATAAAGTAGAAAAATGAATATTGAATGGCTCCAAGAGGTATCACACAGCGGCACCTCACATGCTGCTCCATCTAACTTTTTTAGTTTTTATATTATTTATTATTATTAATGTTCTTTTCATCAAAAAATATTGTTATAACTTAATTGCTTTTGTCTAGAGTTTATATATATATATATATATATATATATATATATATATATATATATATATATATATATATATATATATATATAACAAAATACAAAAAATATTAATGTTGTGTAGTTAGATTTTTTTTTTATATATAATAACAAAAATACAAAAAATATATATTCTTTAATTTCATTTAACTTTTGTTAGAATTTAAATATTCTATATTTTTTTATGTCATTGTGTTACTAACATTTTCTCTTGATTGCGAGGTACAACACTTGAAGTCTTTGGACTATCTCAAATTCCATTTGCTTATATTATCTCTGATTTTTGTTTTAATTTATATCCTGGGGTTGTAATAATTTTTATTCCCGTCTATTGAGTTTTGTAATCCCCGCTCCCAAAGCCATGTAATAGCGTAGGATTTACTTTTCCGCATCTTATTAACTGTTATTTAACTGCCTAGATGTATGCTAATAGGATTGTATGAAAAGACTTAAAATTAATCGTAGATCACTAAACCCAAGATAAATATCTGAATACTAACACACTTGCACTCACTCACCTCTAGGGTACGCCTCTCTCGTTGCCTTCGGAAATAAAAGGTCGTGTTCCTCGAAATATAGAGGTACCCATTAGCAAATGTCCCTCAAGATAAAATCGTCACTAAGTCCCTCGATGACCCTCGATTGTTGCCTACGAAAAAGTGACGATCGCCCCTTCGAATATTGCTAAAGGTACCTCTACTTGTTGCCTTCAAACGACCTCGATGACCCTTCGATGACCCGCACGTCCAATATAACAGGGACTACCTACTCCTATATAGTATGGATAGTCCTGGGAACTTTAAAAATTACAGAAAAAGATCAATCTAGGGTAATGCTCTTAATATGCCTAGCTCTATTAAAAAACATCTTTTCAACACTTTTCAAAGACTAAGGCTACGCATTTACGCTAAAGTCCTTATGTCCCTTTTCAATTCAAAACAAACAAACATGAGCTAAGCAAGTTAAGAGCCCGTAGACAACTACGGATGAAAAGGGTGCTTACACCTTCCCTTTTCATAACTTACCCCCCGAGCCCGTTTTCTTTCAAAAAGGTCTTTTTCTGTACTTTTTACCTTTCCTAACATTGGACAAAATAAAAGTCGGTGGCGACTCATGCTCACCGCAACATTGGTTGCTTTAAAAAATAAAAGTCAGTTCACCGAGTTACACCTTGCTTCTCATCAGAACTTCATATTTATAGGCGTTTGAGAAGATGACCGTTGGGAGCATTTAATGCTTTGCATGTTCCGTACAACATTGCATTTAATGTTTCACGCTTTTGTCAACTACCTCGAGCCTTGTTCACGCTGTGTCTACTGACGTTGCCTTTAATAGCTTCCAACGTTCCTTTTGTCAGTCAGCGTAGCCTGCCACCTGTACTTTCTTCTGATCTGATGTTTGTGTATACAACGTTTGAATATCATCAGAGTCAAACAGCTTGGTGCATAGCATCTTCTTGTCTTCTGACCTTGAAGTGCTTCTGAGCGTGATACCATGAGAACTTCAGTGCTTCTGCTTCTGATCTCAAGTTCTTCTGATGCTTCCATAGACCCATGTTCTGATTCTGCCTTGACCATCTTCTGATGTCTTGCCAGACCATGTTCTGATGTTGCATGCTGAACCTTCTGAGACAAAGCTTCTGAGTGACGATTTGTGCATACTCTTTATATATTTCCTGAAAAGGAAATTGCAATGTATTAGAGTACCACATTATCTCACACAAAATTCATATCCTTGTTATCATCAAAATTAAGAATATTGATCAGAACAAATCTTATTCTAACACCGACTAATAGTTTTTCATTCATTTTTGTATGTATTTGAGCAGGTATGGAGCATTGAGTAATAAAACTTCAAGGATGCAATTTTGGATCATTAAAAGAAGAAGCAAATGAAGAAAATAAGTTGCTGCTTCAGGTGTGAGTCGCCCTACGAAGCAATTGGCTCGCCGGGCGAGCGTTGGAAAATAATGTCTTGCTTCTGCCTTGACCCGCCTTTTGTTCGCCGGGCGGAAGAAGAAGGATTCGTCGGGCGAAAGAAGATATTTTTGGCCACTTGTTGACGTGGTGCAGGCTGTGTGGCCAGGAATAAAGGTTTCGCCAGGCAGAGCAATTGGCTCGCCGGGCGAAAGTCGCATAGCAGAATTTTGTTTATATTTCATTTTAATTTCATTTGTTAGGATGGTTTTGGAAGAGGGTTTTTCTTCTCTCAACTCCATCAACCTCATTTTTCTCTAGGATTAACTTAGATAACAACTTTGGATCGTGGATTCGGTGATTCGGAGGTGGATTGCTCATCAACCGACCCTGACAAACCGGTGGATTTGTGGTTTTATATCTTTCTCTCTCTGTATTTCTCTTAGTTAGGTTTTGCATGTATATTTACTTTGAACTCATGTATATTTTTCGCCCATGGCGTTATATAAAACTTGCTTTACAAATCTTTGTTGATTGTTGTCTTAGATTTTTGCTCTGTGCTAGGGATTTGGGTTGTTTTAGAGATAGACTTCTTGAATCCTTATCTAGGATGATTATCTATTAGTTTCTGGATTTTAGAGATAGATTTAGAGCAAACAATCTTTATGGGTGTCGAAACTTAATGCTTTCGTGTTAGTTTTGTCGGTTGAGAGATCGTCGATACGATTGATATGGATGTCTGCTGTGTTGTTGAGGTGTGCTGAGAGATCGTCGCCGAGATGATATAGTAGTTTTCTCTAATTTGGGTTAGAAATGACTTAGGGTGTGAGCGATGCCGGATGACATTGACGAGTATTGTAGGTTGAGTGTAACTGGTCGATAAGTTCAAGTTTGTGAGAAGTAGATTATATACAATGCTTGATAAGTATCTTCTTTCCGAAGAATGAATTCTTTTGTGTTAGTATTTACTTTTGCGTTTTCATATTTAAATTCATTCAAAACCAAACTCATAACCAATGGAATCTATTGAACGGCAGTTCAACGCATTAGTTCCTGTGGAGACGATAATTTCCCGGATAAATACTTCCAAATTTTTTGTTACTTGCCGCTTTACCGGACCAACAAAATGGCGCCGTAGCCGGGGATTGGTGTTTTATTGTACTTACATCGCAATAGTCTCTTAGTTTTGAGTTTTGTATATATAGTACATATTGTATATTCACACTTGTCTATATTTGTGTACATGTTTAATATATTTGCACATGTTTATATACTTGTAAATTTGTTATATCATTGTTTGTTTCTTTTCAAGTTTGCTTGTGTGTGGTTAGGAATAACCAGGCGGAAGTAACTTGGAGAAACGTTCTTAAATAACAGGCGTCAAGCTTTTTATGTAAAACAAGCATGTTTATTCTTTTTAGTTTTAATTTAGTTTATGTAGTGTAATGCAACTGTCTTAACAAATTTAGATCGGACCCATTCTTAAATTTTAAATCTTCACTTTTAAATTTGTTTAGACAATTTCATTTGGTATTTTAGTTTGTGTATATTAATAGTTGTGTGTTTTCCTTTGAGCTTGTTTTGAGTAGCTCGAGGAATTTGAGGTGATTTTCCAAGTTTGATCGTTTCGACTTGCGAGTGTATGGTAATGATTTTGTTAAAGTTTTATACACGTTCAAGGTATGTGTTTATCGCTTTCTATACTATAGCATATTCATGTTACTTAGGCTTTTGAAAACTTCTATGCCATTTATTCTTTTGTATACTTGTTCATTTGTGAATCACTTTAGTTCCTACCCTTTTTGTTAGGTAACTTTCCATTGTTCATATATGCTAGAGACCGACATTCTTGTTTTAACTGGATTTTATTATGCTTAATATTTTATGTGTGTTAATTGTATAACTGCATAAAAGTGATCAAGGCATCTTTGTTTCATTTTGAGCACAACTACCTTGGCCAAATAATCAATTCACCTTGTGAGTGTGTGATCATTAGTAACCCCTTTGAGCTTTTTGTCAACATCCATGTTATTTTTGAACTTAATGTTTGTCTATGAGTGTTTGGTTTTCCTTTTTGTATGGATGTTGATTTCTTTTTTCTTGAAACTTTGTGTTGTTGTATGAATTTTTACCTTGCCTTAGAAAGTAGGGAGTATTCACATAATGACATGGTTGAATTCAAGTTGGGGAGAGAATTGCACATGCACTTATTGGTTGATTGTTATGAGGTTTAAAGAAAAGAAAAATGTGGAAAAGAAGTGAAAATAAAAATAAAAAAAAAAGAGAAAAAGTTTTGAAAAAGAAAAAAAAATAGTATGGAATAATGTTGTGTTAATAAGTTTGTGTTTTGGTGTAACAATTTGAGATTCAGATGAAGTTTGATTGAAATTTCGTTGTTTTAGCTTTTGTGAGTTGATCACTCCCTTAGGTTTGGGCATGTTTTTGTTTCGATTAGCCTTAGGACTTATCCCTTGTTTGTTCATCCGACCACATTACAACCTTGAAAAGCGCTAGTGATTCTTGCCTTTGTGTTTTCAACATGATTTTTGGATGGTTGCATAATTTAGTCTTTTGTTTGCAAGATTGTTGGATGAGTGAAAATACCCCACTTTTGTGTTTTTCATCTACCGATGACTGTGTTCTAGGTGTGATTCATTTTTGAACTAGTGTTGTTTTAGAATGTTTGGTATATTAATTTTATTTAGAATTTGTGTCATGTTTATGTTATCGTCGTAGTTTAGTGGTAAGGATTTACTCTGTGTGTACCGTTTTACAATTGAGTCATACATTTCTCCGTTTTTCAAAACTTGTTGATTCGTGATTTTTGAATTTTTGCGTTTGTTTCCTTGAGTTAGTTAATTCTTGTTTACAGACAAACAAGTTTAAATTGTGGAGAGTTTGATAAGTGCCAAATTAAAGTTATTTTGTGTATAGTTTTGTGGCACTTATCTTCTCTTTTTCCTCAATTTAAACGCGTTTTAATGTATATTCCATACAATATGTATACTTTGTATTTAATCGAGTTTTTGATTCATTTATGTACCGACTAATAGTTTTTCATTCATTTTTGTAGGTATTTGAGCAGGTATGGAGCATTGAGTAATAAAGATTCAAAGATGCAATTTTGGATCAATAAAAGAAGAAGAAAATGAAGAAAATAAGTTGTTGCTTCTGGTGTGAGTCGCCCGACGGAGCAATTGGCTCGTCGGGCGAGTGTTGGAAAATAATGTCTTGCTTCTGCCTTGCCCCGCCTTTTGTTTGCCGGACAGAAGAATAAGGAGTCGTCGGGCGAAAGAAAATATTTTTGCCCACTAGTTGACGTGGTGCAGGCTATGTGGCCAGGAATAAAGGTTTTGCCCGGCAGAGTAACTTGCTCGCCAGGTGAAAGTCGCGTAGCAGAATTTTGTTTATATTTCATTTTCATTTCATTTGTTAGGATGGTTTTGGGAGAGGGTTTTTGTTCTCTCAACTCCACCAACCCCATTTTTCTCTAGGATTAGCTTAGATAACAACTTTGGGTCGTGCATTCGGTGATTCAGAGGTGGATTGCTCATTAACCGGCACTGACAAACCGGAGGATTTGTGGTTTTATCTCTATTTCTCTCTCTGTATTTCTCTTAGTTGGGTTTTGTATGTATATTAACTTTGAACTCATGTATATTTGTCGCCCATGGCGTTATATAAAGCGTGCGTTACAAATCTTTGTTGATTGTTGTCTTAGATTTTTGCTCTGTGCTAGGGATTTGGGTTGTTTTAGAGATAGAATTCTTGAATCTTTATCTAGGATGATTATCTGTTAGTTTCTGGATTTTAGAGATAGATTTAGAGCTAACAATCTTTATGGGTGTCGAAACTTAATGCTTTCGTGTTAGTTGTGTCGGTTGAGAGATTGTCGATACGATTGATATGGATGTCTGATGTGTTGTTGAAGTGTGATGAGAGATCGTCGCTGAGATGATATAGTAGTTCTTTCTATTTTGGGTTAGAAATGAGTTAGGGTGTGAGCGATGTCGGATGACATTGACGAGTATTGTAGGTTGAGAGCGTAACTGGTCGATAAGTTTAAGTTTGTGAGAAGCAGATTATATACAATGCTTGATAAGTCTCTTCTTTCCAAAGAATGAATTATTTTGTGTTAGTATTTACTTTTGCATTTTCATATTTAAATTCATTCAAAACCAAACTCATAACCAATGGAAACTGTTGAACGGCAGTTCAGTGCACTAGTCTCTGTGGAGACGATAATTTCCCAAATAAATACTTCCAAAACTTTTATTACCTACTGCTTTACCGCACCAACAAGACTGAGATACGGATTCACCCTTTTGTTATCACTTATATGAATAAATATACCAACAATAGTGTCCTAGGGGTTTGTCCGTCGATTAGATTACGAATTCACCCATTTTTTATCACATATACACAGATTAAACACCGAACATGTACAATTGACATTACCAAACAACTACAACTTGTTAGAACAAAGTTTGGTTCTACATCTTTGAAATAGTTTTGATGATAACAAACACATATTTCTAATAAGAACATATATGCTTCCTAATCGGTTATTTGTGTTTTAGAAGTTCTGAAGCAGAAAACGAAGTAGAAGGCTGCATTAAGGGAAGCTTATAAGAAGAAGAAAATATGAACATTAGTCTCTCAGATTCAGGAGGCTTCATCAAGAGAGATGTTTACAAGAATAAGAAGATCTAATCTCTGAAGGAAGGTTATAAGAACAAGAAGTTCTTATGATTTTGAAGGAAGTATACTAGAACAAGAAGTATTTGTCACTTGATCTCTGTTCTTAGAAGATCATGTTCTAAAAGTTACTCAACAAGCTCTCCAAGATCGAAGTAGTAAGGCTATCAATTGCTCGGGTTTGGACAATGATTTCTCAGAAGCAGAAGTTCTGATAAAACCCTGATAAGGAAAACGCTTCTTGCACCAAAGGATGACGTAATGCTTTAATACATTATCTTCCGATACTTAGTTCCATTACAATTAATTAAATTCAAGATCTTCTATTAACGGATGGATCATCAATTCTATGGAAATAATCTCTATATTTGGAAAGGTCTTAAATCATATTATTTCAAAATTCCAAAAGTGAAAAATGTGTCTCTCAAACGGTTAAAAAAGCTTCACTATATATTGAAGACACTACTGAAGTTAAGAAGTAGAATACTCACGCACAACTATCAAAATCTCTATTCATTCTCTTATTATTTTTGTGCATTGTTCTAAAACATTGTGTATACATCACAATTGTGATATAAATTATTAGAAGTATATTTGTAAACACATAAGATTAAATTTTGTTGTATTGTTCCTTGAGAAACCGGGTTGTGGTTTATATATCTCAAGAAGACTTTGACGGTTGTCATTGTGAAAGTTGTTGTAATCAAGTTTGATTTAGTGGATTAAGTCCTTGTAAGAGAGAGGCAAAATCACCTTGGCGGGTGGACAGGAGTAGTTTGAGTTCAAACGAACCAGTATAACCAAACATGTCTTAAGTTTTTATTTTATTAAAAATCCAATCCAACCCCCTTATTGTAATTTTCGAACCTTCACAACTTAAAACATTAATTACACTGTTTATACAAGTAATGTTATATATACGTTAAATATAACTCATAGTTTAATATATAGTACTAATGTTTCAATTATCTAATATGTAATATTCACAAGTTTCAATCATATTCTAATATATACTATTCATAATTAAATGTTTGTTCCGTCCCCTTTGTGTTATTTTCCATAAAAATTCAAATTTGTTATGAATATTTATAATAGTGAATGCCCATCATTCTTTTTGTTTTTCATCTTCCTATTCTCCATTAATAGATATAATTTCCATATATTTTTGTCCTATAAAAAGACCCATATTGCAATGTAAAGAGTAACTTTTGATAAAGATAATACAATATACTATTTCCCTCTTCTCTTCCTCTCTTTGATCTCTATATAGTTTTATTTAGATTCATAACACGTTATCAACGCGAAGCTCTCAAGTGTGTTTTTTTTCACTTTTATCTCGTTATATTTTTCAGAATCTTCAATTATTTAAGATGATAATATTTTACTGAAAATTATATATGTATGACTTTATGATGATTTTGAGGAGATCGTTGTTTTTATATTTATGATATTCGGTAAAGATAATTATATTAGAATATTTAAAATTCTTTATTTTTATTGTTCAATGATTTTATTATAATTTTATGTTTAAAATAATGTAATTTTATTGTCATTTTATTTGTCATAGAATTGATGTATGTTTAATAACAATATGAACAAAAATATCACGTAGCAACTCAACTTTAAGTAAGATGGGTTAATGTTGTTGAGGTTGTGGATAACACGTGTTGCTTTATAATGATTCCAATTGTGATGGATAGTGCACAAATCAATTTGATTGTGTCAAAGGATTAATAGGTGGATTTAAATTAAAGCAGGAAATAATTATTTTTGTACATTCGATGGAATTGAATTAGAGAAAGAAAAAAAATGACTTTTTTTGCATATTCGTGATTTTTCACGAATTTAATTTTGCTATATTTAGCATTATTCTTTATGAATATATTTTCTGATGCTATTTAAACAAAACAATGCTATTTAAATAATTTATGACTTTCACACAAAATTATTTTATTTAGGTATATAATTTATTTAGCCCTTTTTTAATATTAAAAAAGTATACTATTGTGGATGACCTTTTGAAAATTTAAAAAGTTTTCAAAAGATTGTCATTCCAGAAGTATGACACAAATAATTTTAACGCATTCCAGAAGGATGGTTATAATTTTTAAATCATTTATATAGTTCCTGAAGAACTTATCAAGCATCCCTGAAGGATAGCAAAATAGCATTATATAGTTCTTGAAGAACTTATAAATCATTTGAGTTCCTGAAGAATTTATAAAGCAAAGCATCCATGAAGGATAGCAAAATAGCATTATATGGTTCCTGAAGAATTTATGAATCATTCGAGTTCTTGAAGAATTTATAAAGCAAAGCATCTGTACCTGTGGAATACCACAAATATGAGGGGTGCTTAAAACCTTCCCCTTGTATAATCAACACCCGTACCTGAGATCTCTTTCTTGTTTTAAACTTTGGGTTTTACGTTCTTTTCCCTTTTCCTTTGGAAACAATAAAGAGCGGTGGCGATTTCAAACGAAATATTGAGTCAAGTCAATTCCATGGCTCTGATCTCAGATTTTCCCCACTATAGAAAAATGACGACTTCACTGGGGATCCATTTTTAAGTGTGTTAAGCCTATTTTTGTTTATCTGTGTGTTTTTTATCTGTATATAATATTGTGTGCTTTGTTTGTTTTTTCTTTTTGGTGCTCAATGGTTCCTCTGTGATGAGATAAAGTCCTAACCCGGACTTTGGTGAGTAACTTGAGATAGGAGGTGGTAAGACCAATAGTCGCATGTCAGGAGCAATCCTTACCATGAGAGTCATATGGTGGAACCCTAATCAGTGGAGGCCTCATGGAAGGTAGTAGATGTTGTTACGAATCATCGTAAGAACACTATATGGTGGAACCCCAATAGTGTGTGTCCGTAGAAGCTGAATGACCTAGAACCCTTTTTTAACCCATCTAAGCCTTTTTAGGATGTAGCGCAGAAACAAGGTCAATTATCAATTTGAGCTTTTTGTCATGCGATGCTACGCTCATACGAGGTCTTTTTAGGCATATTATTGACGCCCATGAGCAATTGTGTGTGCTGGTAGTATCCGATAGAAGATTGAAAACTCTAGGAACCTTTGTAGAACCCGATCGGCAGGTACAAAATTCCCTAGATCATACCTTTTGGGATGGTTGGACCCATGGCTCCATGCTTGTGACGTCGATCCTTTGAACTATGATCTTATGTGACCTTGCATGCTCTTGGTTGTGGTTGATGCATAAACCATGCATTCATGCATCCATGAAAACTCTTTTTCTTTTGGTTTTCAAGGAACTTAGAGGTATTTCCTTGTAAACATCATAAGTTTCATCAAACTCAATGGATCTTGGGTGTTGATGGGGTGAAAACTCTAATCCACCAAAATGGATGATTGATTTTGATGATAACTTAATCAAAGCTTTAGTCCAATGTTTGAGTGTTTACAAGTTAATATCTTAAGTTCCTTGAAACTCAAAAATTAAAATTAAAAAAAAAACAAATCATTTGCATTGCATGCATCATTTTGCATTAGTCTTGCTTTCTTAAGAAGTTTTCCAGAGCCTTATTTCCTTTCTCCTGGTATTATCAGTACAACGCTCGTACTAAGAAGAAATGAAAAGCATCAAACAAGAGATTCTTGAACTCCGCAAAGAGGTGGTTACTTTGAAGGTTGGTATGGAGCATCTGAATACTCAGGTTGAGGCTCTAGTTGCTGGCCAAGTCAATCCTCCTATGATGGAAGAAAGGATGGAAAAGGTCTTTCTTGAAACTCTGAACTCATTATTTCCTAAGGGGACAGTAGTCAGTACACCTGCTGACTTCCATAGAGAGGTGGATATGAAAGCACTCCTAGAAGAAGATGTCCGAAAGGAATGTTTATTTGAAAAAGGCAGCCCACTTGGTGTGAAGAAGTTTGGAAATAACTTTTCAAAGAAGAGAATCAGGGGAGGAAACAATCATCATCAACATCAACATGTTTCCTATGTCATTCCTGTATCCAATTCAGTTCATGCAATTCTAGATTATCAGCAGAGTACTCGTCAATGTGCTCCTCCACCGAACGAGCAAAATCAATCTCAAAAGGGGAATTTTGATCCCATCCTCATGACTTACACAAAATTGTACCCTGCTTTGATTCGTAAGTATTTGGTTCAGATAAGGTCACCGCCTCCTGTTCCTGAGAAACTCCCTTGGTGGTACAAAGCTGAAGCCATTTGTGCTTTTCATCAGAATGCTCCTAGACATGTCTTAGAGGATTGTTGGCCTCTCAAGATTGAAGTTCAAAGATTAATCCATGCTGGTATTTTGACTTTCCAAGATGTTGGTCCGGCTGTTCAATTCAATCCTTTGCCAAAGCATGAATGAATCACTATTGATGGTAGCCTGAAGTTCGAAAGATGTTTCTTTTAGCATATGTCCTGATGGAGAGATTTTTCTTAGTTTTTAGTATCCTTATTGATTTCCATTTTTAATATTTCTTGTTTTTCAATGCATTGTTTGCATGTAAAAACTTGTTTGTTTTTGAATGCTAATGCTAATACAATGATAATGTTTGTCTTGAAGTAATCCATTCGTTTCACTCATGTTTATCTGTTTTTTATGCTTTATGATACCAATTTCTTTTGCCAAACTTTCGCTTAGGCGGAGTTTGGAGAGAGGATGATGATCTGAAAACGCAAAATTTCTGGTTGTATGCTTTTGAATAAAACCCTGCTGATGATGTACATGCATTGTTTCAAATTCCTAAACACCAGAGATATAAGGAAGATAATCCCTTGATAACCCCTTTGAGCCTTGAAGTAGGAGTTTCTTTTCTAAACGAAAAAACCCTAATTTTTAACCTGGGGCAGGGTAGTCTTCAGTTAATTTGACCGAGTGTTCATTTTTCAAAAAGGATTATGCATCCAGGTGTCAATCATGTCATATCCATATCAAAGGTTGGATTATGGGAAACCACAATGGTTATCCCTTGCGCATCAACAAGGCTGGAAAATGTGAAACCACAATGGTTATCCTTCATCCGCCAAGAAGTGAAGCAGTCGCAATCCTCTCAACAAGTCAAGACAAAGTCAATATCACACGATTTGTTCAAATCAAAAGAATGAAAAAAAAAAGAAAGAAAGAAGAAGAAAAAGCTCGCTAAGTCAGAAACTTGAAAATAACTGACTTAGGCAAAAGTTAGAGCATCCCGCTGGACGACCAATTCAAAAGAATCATTCCAGGCAAAAGTTAGGGAAATAACAGCAAAAAAAAGAAGCGAAAAAGTGAAGAGAAAGGACTACAAAGCAAAAGTACTCAACAATGAACAAATCTGTGTGAATACAAAAACAAAGACAAAAAGGGTGACTGCTACTCCAAGAAAGTTTCATTGGATCCTTAATGGCACACAATCCTTTTGAGAGATGAATACTCATGTCAAGTTAACTGAACATAGGACTAGAGAACATCATGAAGTTGGGGTGGGCTAAATAAACTTTGAGCCTAAAAATATTGTTTCTAAAAACCGTGAACCAGACCATGTTACAACCCTCAAAAGCCCTAATTGAAGCAGGGTTTATTTCGAAAGCATACTTAAAACAAGAAAGCGTTCATGACTCCTATCGGTTATGCTGAAAACTTGTGTTGGTATCATATGCATAAAAAAATCAATGTCATACCTAACCAGTGATTCATTCACAAGGTTTTGCGACATCTTTTCAATAAAACCTCAAGACTTACATAATTGTTGCATTTTAATTTTTATTCTCAGAATAAACATTTTTCTGCTTGTAAACATTTGTTTGACATCCATGAAGTTTACATATGATCATCAGTAGAAAACTAAAACATTGCCATGGGCATGTTGTTTTCCCAGTATAATGCTTTCGCCAAGTTTGATTATCATTATAGGGCAAATCTTGAAAGACTCCGTCGAGTAAAAGAATGTGCCAAGTTTAGTCAATCTGGGGCAGTTACATCGAGATTTGACAAATCCCTCCAAGAACCTGTTGATTTGGGGCAGATTATTCCAAGTCTTTATGACGCCAAGGATCTTTATGAATCTTTTTGAGGTAGTTTCCTTTCATAGACCATGTAGTCTGGGGCAAGTTGTGAATCAGAAGTTACCTTTGTAACACCCGTATATTTTAAATTTTAATTTAAATGGAAATTTAATTAATAATTAGAATTATTGGTGACTTGTAGGATTTAATTGGAAAAGGATGGTTTATGGTGTTGGGCCATGTGTGATGTTAAGGAATGAGGGGGTGTTATGTTAGTAAAGGTCTTATTCCAATTAAAGTTTATTTTATAAAATAATAAGAATTGGGAATAAGGAAAAGGAACGTGAAAAGCAGAGCAGAGGAAATGAGGGATTGGAAAGCTGGTACGTGAAGAGGAGCAAAGGAGGGAGAGACCAATCAAGAATCTTTGGCTAAGGTAAGGGGGGACTCTCCGGTTATCATCTATTATCGTGTTCTTAGATAATAATATTGATTAGGGATGTTGTTGAGTCAATTGGATTATATGTTAGGTTTAGGGAGGTTATGAATTGATGAAAATTGCATGTATTATTGATTGATTGTGTGTTGTTTTGATGTGTGATGATGAATAATGATGCAATTGATGGTTAACTGCCTGTATATGATGTTTAGAGTCAGTTTTGGACTCAAATTGGGTGAGATCGCAGGATCTGACGCAGACCTGAAAGTCCGTGAAATCGCCAGTTCGCGCCGCGTCCTAGTGTTGGCGCCGCGAAGGCGTACTTGTTTTCTCGCATCGCGCCGCGTGAATAGGTTGGCGCTGCTAACGTGTTTGTGTGCTTCAGGTCGCGCCGCGAACTTTGGTTGCGCCGCGTGCTGTAGCGTTAGTTGTTTTCTTGGAAACGTTAAATGACGTGTAACTTTCGAACCGTAGGCCCGTTTTTAGTGTCGTTTCGAGCACGATGAATCTTATGAGATAGCCTACGTGTTTAAATGATGAAATGAGGTGTGAATCCAATTATTTTTAAATATGATTTTATTTCTTGGTGATTGATGTATTGTACATATATGTGATGAGATATGTTAAAATACATGCTATGTTGAAATATTAATCATGTGACGATTTGTTTAATTGGATGATGTATTGTCGACATATATGATGAAACGTGACAATATAGGATGTTGCTTTGAGAAACATTATGATGTCATGATTGTTGAGAATTGTATGATGATGATTGATTTGTTTTGGAATGACGTGGATACATGTGTGCTCTTCTTATTGATGATGATGATTGATGTGTACACATGTATATTATTTAATGATGATGATGATTGATTGTATTTGAATGATGCTAATGTATATAAGCATACTTTGATGATGATGATGATGATGATGTTGATGATGATGATGAAATGAGTATTTGACGATGTTACTCATTAGACTTGACGATGGTATGAGTATGTTGTATATGTTGCATTCATTCATGGGCATTGATGATACTGTATCCATAAGGGTGTGTTGGATCAGTGAAGGGCATGATTCCCATTGTGTGGAATCTGTGCTGGCAGGGCCGTATCTGGATGATGTTGGATCGGTCATGGGTTATTCCCATTTGATGATGTTGGTACCACATGCATAGTGTCAGTTCATACATATGCATACCTTTATAACATGATTGGAAGTATTCCAGTGTTATAAATATTGATGATGTGTTGATTGCGTGTTTTGTTGAATTAAGGTTGAGTATGATTGTCTGTGTGAAAGATGTGTTCTGTTGATGTTTGTGTAAACGATGGATGTTCCTGATAATCTGAATATGATGAAATTGGGTGAATAATATAACTATGATGTGTTGTTGTTTAAGATGCAATAACATTTGTTAACTGTGATGAGACTCACCCTTACTGTTGACATTTTCAGATTGAGGATAGCTGCTTTCGACTTGGTGAGGATTAGCTCATAAGTCGGTTTAGTCATTGTGTCGGTGTCATGCTCTGATAGATGTAACACTGGGGACGCGATGTTTTGAGTTTCGATGATAACTCTATTGTTTATTTTATTTGAAGTCTGATACATTAACGATGTAATGTTGACTTGATGATTTGATTCCGCTGTGTAAACATGATTTTTATCTAATGAGTTATAATTTCAGATGTTTCAGTGAATGCATGACATATGCCGAACGTGTGTTTTCTTTTATTTTTGAATTGTGACACCCTTTGCATGTTTACTCTGATTTAATTTTGTTAATTTCCGTGGGGTATTAGAGGGGTGTTACAACCTTGATCACCTCATTAGCTTGAAGTACAAAGGTCGTTTCCATGACCAATCCAGAGTATGTATTTCTCTACCAAGAAGTTTTAAGACAACAGTTGACTGTTGGGTTTTCTTTCTCACCTTGTGTTGAGTTTTGAACTAAAAGCCCCCGCATGTTAACTCGTTTTCTATGATGTTAACTTCTTATTTCCTCTGCAAGTTTGGAATGGTGATTTTCTCCAAGGAAATTTTCTCTGATTCTCCATAATAGAGCTTGCAAAGATGTGTTTTCCAAGAAGAAGATGATCTGTAAATTACTCTCAGAGGTTGATAGTTCTTAAAGAATTTGCTTGGTGTGCATCTCCAACAAGTTTTCCCTCAGTGAGGAGTTCATGTTGTTATTCCCCAAAGTGTATAAACTCTTTCCATTAGAGTGTCTACCTTAAGCAGAAAGTATTTATCCTTTCTAATTCCCCATAGAGTTTGTTCCTCGTGGAAGAATTTTGCTTCAGTATTCTTCCTCAGCTCATTTGTCAAGATGAAGCTAATCCCCATTTGAGTTCATTCCTCATTTGGTAGAGTCTTTTTGACTATTTCTATCTAGTTTATTCCTGGAATTGAACTTTAGTCTCTTGCAATACTATGTTGGAACCTCTCTAGGCTGAGAAACCCAGATTGAGAAGGCATTTATTTTGCACCTCTTGAGGATTCTCCTTTCCTCAACAATGGGAAATTCATTTGGGATTGATGTTATTATCAGATATTGAAAGGCTTATTTCCCAACAGTGTTGTCATTTGCACTCCGTTGGAATTTGTACTTGAAAGCAAGGGGCAGGTTCCGAATTTGGGAAACTTGTATTGTCTTTAGCATGTTTTGTTTGACAACAAATGGAAGCCTCTTTATTTGAGCAAGTTTATGTGTCTCTACATATTAATCTTATCTTCAAATCAAGTGATAATCTCTCAGGCTTTATGAACTTCTTGATTCCAGATGGAAGAAGCTCAGCAAATGGTAAGTCCTTTCATCAGGAGTGACAGTTTGCATCCAAATGGAAGAAGCTCAGCAAATGGTAAGTCGCTTAAGTATAAGTGACAGTTTGCATCCAAATGGAAGAAGCTCAGCAAATGGTAAGTCGCTTCAGTATAAGTGACAGTTTGCAACGAAGTGGAAGAAGCTCAGCAAATGGTAAGTCCCTTCAGCAGAAGTGACAGTTTGCATCCAGTTCCTTTTCTCAAGCCACATCCTTGATTAAAGAAGAAGTTAATCCCTATTCTTAGCGGAAGCTTACTATTCTCAGCAGCTTATCGTCAACTATTGAGGTGGTAATTCCATTTTCTTCTACCTTCAACTATTGAGTTGGTAGCTTATCATCAACCATTGAGGCAGTAATTCAATCTTCTTCTACCTTCAACTATTGAGTTGGTAGCATATCGTCAACCATTGAGGCGGTGATTCAATATTTCTTCTACCTTCAACTATTGAGTTGGTAGATTATTGTCAACTATTGAGGCGGTGATTCGATTTTCTTCTACCTTCAACTATTGAGTTGGTAGCTAATCATCAACTATTGAGGCAGTGATTCGATTTTCTTCTACCTTCAACTATTAAGTTGGTAGCTTATCGTCAACTATTGAGGCGGTAATTCAATATTTCTCTACTTTCAACCATTGATTTGGTAGCTTACCATCAACCATTGAGTCGGTAATTCTCCTCATACCTTCAGTAAAAGCTGGTAGTCCACCTTCTTTGAAAGTTGGTGTATTTTCTCATCCCCAGTGAAAGATGATGCTTTAACCTCTCTGGTGCGAAATGTTTTCCCCAGTGAAGTTTCTTTTTCCAGCAAAATTTATTTTCTCCAACAAAGTCTTGTTTTCCCAAGTGGAGTTCTTCTCGTAAGACATTTGTTTTCCCTTGTGGAGTTTCTTTTCCTCCCCAGTGGTGTCCTGTTTCATCATCATAATCATATGCACACGTTAAACATTGCATTACATCTTAGGATCAAAAATTGTGTGTGTATATATTTAAGTCTCTTCAATCTCGTCAAAACGAAGATTTACAATCATCGTATCTCTGGATCGAAGAAACTTAAATAGGGGCATCTGTCATACCCCAATTTTTGACCCTAAGATCCACATCATTTTCATATCAATCATCAATCAAGAAGTTTCGACTTAGAACTCTACTTGTGATTTTGTGTACAATTCATCTGCAAAGGAATCATCAAGCGCCAATGTTTTTCTTGTATATGTTGTTTTACTAACCAAAATACCAAAAATATTGCCTTGTGCTTTTGTATGTTTGTGTTTTGTAGGTACCAAGTCAAAGTATCCTTCAAAAATGGCATTTTTCAACAATTTCACTGTGAAAATCGATTTGCATAAGGTGTAAATCGATTTACACAACTGATTCTGCCCAGATTTTGCTTCTGCCATCAGTGCAAATCGATTTGCATAATGTGCAAATCGATTTACATAACTGTTTTGCCCCATATTTTTCCTTTTTCAGCAATGTAAATAGATTTGCATAAAGTGTAAATCGATTGCTCCAGTACGAATTTGGAAAAATGAAGGCAAATTTCAGCTTTTGGAAGTGTTGACATCATTTGCAAGCATGGGAAGCATGACTTAGCTCTTGTATTTGATTACCTACATCATTTGATCATAAACCCTCATGTGATTGCATCAAGACCATTGGATCTCTTTTTCGGCTCCAAAAACCATTTCCCAAGCCTAATTCTATTTTCCAATCCTAACTCCAAACCACAAAATTCCTAAGCCTAAGTGCTATAAATTGAGGCATTCCCCTCTTCATTTTCAAGCTTTGATAGCCAAGAAAAATCTTGCTCTTTCTCTCCTCATCTCTTCCAAACCCCTCACTCAAAGCTCTCTTCTTCTTCCATAAAAATTAGTGAGTCACATCTTGAACCTCACTAATTTAGAGCTAAACCTCAAACTAAACATCACTTTCTTCATCAATTAAGAGAGATCAAGGCTTGTGGTTGTGTGTTCTTGAAGAAGATTCAAAGTTTGTGAAAGATTTGGTAAAATTCTAGATCCTTTCCATAATCCAAGATGTGATCCATTGTTGTTTATGTTTGATGCACCTTTGGTGCTACATTGCCGAGTTTTGCTTGCTTACTTGATACATTTTCGTGCACAAATTGATCCAAGATCACAAGGTGTTTGGTTTTATGTTTAAACAAGTTTTCTTCTCTTTATTTGCTGTTTTTTTTGAAAAGCTGTGTTGTGCAAATCGATTTGCATCTGGTGCAAATCGATTTACATAACTGAAAAACTGCGCAGATTTGAAAATAGAGTTATGCAAATCGATTTCCACTCTGTGCAAATCGATTTACATCTGAGCAGAATGTGTTTTTTTTTTGTTGCCTTTTTTGACTTGTTTTTGGTTCTAACTCATCTTCTACTCCATTCTTTTGATATTTTCTTTGAATCACAAGTTAGAGGCCTAATTTCTCTCTAATTTCAATGGACTTAGGGCGTCGATAGGATGAGAATCCAAATCCGCAAAATTAAATGATTGAAATTATGGATGAAAGGAGCTTTTAAATGTGGTTCCATGTTTTACTTCTTTTTATTTTGATCGATGAAAGTCTTAATGCCTTGAGAATTCTCATGGATTCTTGTTAAAGACTAGATCGCTCCCTATTTTTCTTTTCGTGCGGTATTGATTTCGGAGAGTGATCTACATATCGCTTCTCTCGCATGCATTAGCACATAAAGTTTTGACCGGCCTCGTTGTAGGGTGATTTCTACATAAATCACTTGGCGATCTGCTCAACATAGCGCAATATTTCGTGTCCTGAATAAAAAAAGATCAAATATGGAAGAGAATTGTATGCGGTTGATTTAAGACTTATGGAAATTTATCGTGTAGTCACTATAATTTTATCAAGCTTCTGATAAAGTTCCATTGAATTTAAATCCGAGAACATCCTTCACTCATCATCGATCTTTCTTACTAACTCTGATAACATACTTGACAAGTTTCAAGATGATTATCTTTAACATCTAACAATTGAATTTAATTTCTGCAATTTATTATATTGCTCTTTATATTTTGCTTTATGCTTTACTTTATCATTTCATCACGTTTATATTCTGCTTTTTTTTTCTTTGTCCATTTGGACGTATTGTTTATGTTTCCGCTATTTTCTTTTTGTCCACTTGGACCATACTTTACTTTTATGCTAAAACACTAATAAACAAAAAAATCTAAAAAAACATTTAAGGCTCTTTCGGACTATTGGTTACTATCCCGAGCATTTTGGAGATTCGGACTTATGAACTTAGTACCTCTGGACCCTTATTTTGTTATTACTCTGTGATTATTCTGTCTGTCTGGCATTGGATTGTTGTCTGTTTGTGTATGCAGGTATTTCCTTGAAAGTCCTTGATGGTTAATTCCAAGGCATTGAGATAAGGATTTTACCCGAAAACAGCCGTTACTCTGCCCAATTTTCGTCAGAATTTTAACGTGCTTAATGCAAAGTGGTGCTAAGATAATAAGTTCATCTAGATCCCCAAGTGGTAATGTGTTGGTTTAGTATTGATAAGTCCAAAGGATGGGAAATCTACCTTGACTCATAATGTCAAGTGTTGGCTTCTTATTTCGGTTAGACCGTTTCTTTCCTTAGCTTTTATTTTATGCACTAGGATAGCCTCTTCATCTCCTCCACTTCTTAGATTTTCAAAATCTTATCCCTTTTTCCAAAATCTTCTTATGTTTGCAACCTTTTCAAAACCTTTCTTTAAAAATATCTTTTTCCCTTAGTGGTTTTTCTTCAAAAAGGTTAGACACGATTAATTGTTGAAAAGAGTGCCGATACCCCACGATTTTGAAATTGATTGATATAATGAGATCTTTTTCGCGTGAGAGAGCTAGTGGCATACTTGTTGATTTTATCCGAGTTGGAGCCCTTCTTTTATTTGCGATGCAAAGAACTCATTTGTTCTCGTGATCAAGATCAATGGCTGGGTATTTCTCTCCGACGATGATAAAGTGTTTATTTGTTTTAAAAACCGTTTTCCCTTTAAGCGGAACTACATTAGCTCTGACTTCTCCATTGCACCAAGGAGGTATGTAAGCACAAAGCTTAACGCTTTGCCGAGCTTATTTTAAAAATAAAACAAACCCTTTTTTAGCACACACACAACACAGATTTTCAAAAAGGTTCCTGTGGAATACCACAAATATGAGGGGTGCTTAAAACCTTCCCCTTGTATAATCAACACCCGTACTTGAGATCTCTTTCTTGTTTTAAACTTTGGGTTTTACGTTCTTTTCCCTTTTCCTTTGGAAACAATAAAGCGCGGTGGCGATTTCAAACGAAATATTGACTCAAGTCAATTCCATGGCTCTGATCTCAAGTTTTCTCCGCTACAGCATTCCTGAAGGATAGCAAAATAACATTGTATAGTTTCTGTGAACTTGTAACACTCTATTTGCTATTTTTGTTTAAGATGAACTAGGTAATTGTTTGTTTCTCATAAGGAAGGATGTTGAGATTTTTTTGTTAAAGCCGACACTCTAGAGTATTTGTTATTATTTTAAAGTATTGGAGTTTACAAATTTTTATATTTATCATTGTGTCAAAACATTGGAATTTGTTTGGAATATTATTGTTTCATGATTTTTATCAAGTTAGCATTTTAGATTAGATACAATAGTGCATTAACCTATCATATCTATTCACATTTACCCTTATTTTGCCATATTTGAGCAAGTATATAAATTGTTGATGTATGAATATTTATGTCGTAAGTCGTAACTGGATCTAATTTTGGAAGTTATAAATTATTTTCGGATTAAGTAGGACTATGATTACAGCTATTGTAATTCGTATTTCATGGATGGAAATAATTTATCATCGTGACTCATGTGTTATGATGACTATTTCAATTTTCACATGTTTGGGTATGCTATATACTTTGAGAATTTTATTCAATTGGTTAGATCTTATTGTTGGAAATGTGTCAGATTGAAGAATTGATCACCTTATTTGATATAGAAATATCAATTTATGAAAATTTCTTTTTAGTTATTAATAAGTTTTTATGGATATTTTAAATTTTATTTTCTAATAATAATAAAGTGTATATTCTACTTGTTTGTTTACATAATTTATTGTTTAAATGACTTGTGTCTTTAAAGTGTGCTTATAACCTATTGTTAAAAATTATTATTGTTTTTAGAATGAATATTGACACTAGCACCAGTAATGAAGATATATGCCTTAGTGATAGTGCAATAACCCACACAATTCTCAAGAATAAAAGATATTTCGCTAATTTAGTGAATCGAAAGACTGATGTCAGTACTATATCTGGAACCTCAAAAATAATTGAAGGCTTTGGAAGAGCCAATGTGTTGTTACGTGGAGAAATAATATTGCACATTGATAATGCATTATATTCCCCCAAGTCTCATAGAAATTTGATAAGTTTCAAAGATATCCGCTTAAATGGATACCGTATTGAAATAGGAGATGATGAAGGGTTTGTATATCTTTGTGTTGCAAAACGCAATTCGAATACAAAATATGTATTGAAAAAGCTACCGACTTTATCCTCTGGCTTGCACTATACTTATATTAGTACAATCAAATCACATATAACTTTAAACCAGAAGTTTACAAATAATGATAAATTTCTAATTTGACATGACTGATTGGGCCATCCCGGTAATATAACGATGCGAAAAATAATTGAAAATTCATGTGTCTATCAATTAATGAGTAGGAAAATTATTCAATCAAGTAAGTTCTCATGTAGCTCTTGCTCACAAAGGAAGTTGATAATTCGACCATCACCAACAAAAATTGGAAATGAATCTATTAGTTTTTTAGAGCGTATACATGGTGATATTTGTGGGCCAATACATCCATCATGTGGGATATTTAGAAATTTTATGGTTTTGATTGATGCATTAACTAGATGGTCACATGTTTGTTTATTGTAAACTCGCAACCAGGCATTTGCGAGATTGCTACCTCAACTAAATCGAATAAGAGCTCATTTCCCTAATTATTCTGTCAAGAAAATACATCTTGATAATGTAGCAGAATTTTCATCTCAAGCATTTAATGAGTATTGTATGTCTATTGGAATTGAAATTGAACATCCAGTAGCACATGTTCATACACAAAATAGACTTGCGGAATCATTTATTAAGTTAATAAAATTAATTGCAAGACCACTGATTATGAGATGCAAACTCCCTGTTTCTTCTTGGGGACATGCAATTTTGATTCACATCTGGCCAACGAGTTACCACACCTCTTCCCCTTTACAATTAGTTTTTGGTAAAGAACCTAATATTTCCCATCTAAGAATTTTTGGATGTGCGGTGTATGTTCCAATTTCTCTACCACATCACAATAAGATGGGTCCTCAAAGAAGGATGGGAATATGTTGGATATGAATCTCCATCTATTGTAAAGTACCTTGAACTAACAACATGAGATTTATTCACTGCTCGTTTTGCTGATTGTAATTTTAATGAATCAAATTTTTTAGCATTAGGGGGAGAGAATAAGAAGATGGAAAAAGAGATCAGTTGGAACGAATTATTATTATCTCATCTTGATTCTCGAAGAAAATAATGTGAACTACCAAATGCATTCACTGATCCAAAAGGTGTGACTAAATCATATACACCAGCTGCAAATGCTCTAATAAAAATTGATATCCCTGTTGGACAATTAAATGAGTCTCAACCACGTCTGAAGCGTGGCAGACCAATCAGTTCCAAAGATAAAAATCCTCGAACAAGAAAGGGAGCTAAGAATAAATATGACCCAAATGAGGATATAGAAAATATAAAAACGCATCAAAGAAAATAAACATTTCATCTCTAGAAGAGATTGACCAGGTACCTGAAACTTATGAAAATAAAGAGATCTCGATAAATTATGTCCAAAATGGAATATAATGGAACCGAAATAAAGTCGACATTGATGATGTTTTTGCATACAACATAGTGCTAAATGAGATAAATGGAAAAGAGGATCATGAACCAACGTTTATCAAAATTTGTTGACAAAGTGAGGACTGACCAAAATAGAAAGATGCAATTAAAGCATAATTAAACTCACTCTACAAAAGACAAGTTTCTGGACCTTAATCCAAACACCTGAAGGTGTGAAGCCAGTTGGATATAAATGGGTTTTCGTACGAAAACAAAATGAAAAAGGTGTAATTTTGAGATACAAAGCTCTACTTGTCGCTCAAGGATTTTTGCAAAGACCTGTAATTGATTTTGATGAGACATATTCACCTGTAATGGATGCAAGCATTTTTTGATATCTAATAAGCCTTGTATCACATGAAGGACTTAATTTGCACATGATGGATGTTGTAATAACTTATCTGTATGGTTCACTTGATAGTGAAATTTACATGAAACTCCCTCGAGGATTTAATATACCAGATGCACACAACTCCAAATCTCGAGAAAGCTACTCCATATGGATTTACATCACACACACACACACACACACACACAGGCGTGCGTGCACACACACACGCACACCTACCCACACACACACAGATATATATATATGATCTTACCGAGCAGATCAGGTGGCCAGCAACAATGAAGGCTAGAAGTTCGGGATGATGGATGTGAGGAAAAAGGGGTTGTACCTGCAAGGCACTCTGATGCCAAAGTAAGTATATATTCCACAAGGTACAACAAAGTGAGAGAGTTTTTGGGGTAAGAAAAGATTACCTCGCCCTCTGCATGTAGAGGGCTATTTATAGGATGTTTTTTTGAGCGGATTAGACTCCTCCTTTTGGGGCGGATATTTATGAGACCAGTGGACTGGTTGTTTGTCGAGCACGAGGGGTCCTTGTGGTCGATTACTTGGCAAGTTTTCCCGGTCTGGTCGGACGGAAACCGCCACGTGTGATCTGACGCATATTGGGCCGAAGGCGGGAATGGCCCAATTGATTAGATTGGGCCGGTCCATAACAATATATATATATATATATATATATATATATATATATATATATATATATATATATATATATATATATATATATATATATATATATATATATATATATATATATATATATATGAGAATTCAAAGTAAAAGTGAGGAATTCAAATGTAAATTCAAGGAAAATTGAAGTTGTAAATGATCTTTCACATTACATTTAGACTTGGTACTTATGCTAAACTCCAACATATCTTGCTGCTAATTAATTCCATCTTCCTTAGAGTTCCTAAACAAACACTAAATATAATCAATTTTCTAACAAATATCCACCATTGATAAACCTTTGATCAATGATCAAAATTGGTGATCCACAATTAATCCCCAAATCCATTCTCAACTGTTGATAAAGTGTTTACTTGGGTCATAATCCAATGATCCATAATCATCCAAAAACTATATAAACTACCATTTCCCCCAATTTTTGGGGGCTTAACCATTTTTACCAATTTAATGATTTTTCATTTATCAACCATTCTTCAACATCTCACAATCATTCTCTAACTTGTAATCTTAACACTTTTCCACCATTGTCACCACCTTCACCAAAACTCACTTTTCATCACTATTTTATGATTTCATATTGAAATCAGAAATTTGGTGGAGCTTAACCCCAAATATTCAACAATTCATCTATAATTTACATCAAGATTCAACTTCAAGCATTCAACAAGTTTCTATTCAATTTCGATATATTTCAACAATTCAAGAATCATCACATTCATCAATATGCATCAACCCAAGATTCAAGCTTTATCAATTTTCTATCATCATCAATCTATATTCATCTTATCATCAAGTAAGAATTATTTGGAAGCTTAAAGGATTACCTTTTGAAGTCTTCTAGGTTTCTTTTTTCTTAATTTCGTCGATAAAATTCAACAACAACCAGAGCAAATCTCCGTTCCGTTGGTAAACCTTGAAACTCCACATTCTCGATGCCATAGCCATGGATTTTCTTGTATGAATAACTTTGTTGATTGTATGTGGTAAAACACTTAATTTAACACCAAAAACCACAATTCAGGTGGCTAGAAAAAAATCAACCTAAACATTATATCGAGCGCCTCACGTACGATATTGAAATCTATGTTTCTTCAATTCCATTGATAATTTCTCTTACCTTTCATCTTCATATATGATGTTCTTGCTAATTATTGTGTTAGAATAAAATGTGCATTAAGAACAACCCAAATCGCATGTAATTTGAACCCGTAATTATGTCAAAATAGAAAAAAAAATGATAAACTGCATGAACTCATATACCATTTGAATTGATTTTTAACGCTGATTATGATTATGTAATTAGTTTTGTGTTTGGATGTCTATTTTGCCCGAACCGATCAACTGTTTACACTAGTTAGCGCTACTTTTCGGTGCTATTTCGTTTTTTTAATGTTTGTTTTGAAAAAACAAATTGCATATTTGAATCTAAGCAAAATTCTAATTTCAATAGTATATTAAATCATCAAATTCGATTCAATTTAGTGTCACCGAAAAATTGCCCAAAGTTGATTATGTGTATATAATGTATACCTGTATATTACTGTCACATATAGGAAACCGGCTATTGTTATTGTACAGTGATATAGGGCTTGTTTGTTTTGACATTTTTTTTAAAATGATTTTTATAATGTAACATAATTTTTTACAAATAAAAATTTACAAATAGTTTTTTTATAATAGTTTCAAATAAAAATTTGGTTTGAATAGTTATTCTTAATTTTAGTGAAACATTTTTTGGATACCAAAATTTCAAAAAATCACTTAATTTTGAAGCTATTTCAAATAGCTTCTTATAAAAATCATTTTTAAAATACAAATTATTTTTTTCTTTCAATTTTGACTATGTTTTGATCTTTAATAATGTATGTATGAGATTTAGATTGAACTCTATTAGGTCGAAGGGTAGCCTCTAGTACGACAGAGAGTATGCATAAGGTCGAAGCTTATTCACATGCTGTTGTCGAAGACCTACATACTTTAGTCAAAGTGTGTTATATTATGTGGATGTAGAAATGCTAGGGTTGTTAGTATTTCTAATTGGGCCTATTTGTAATATTCAATTGTTTAAGTTAGTTTGTTCCCTAAGTTATCTTGTAATGAATATTTGTGATAAAGCTCATTAGTTTAGTATGTTAGATTTATTATAAATAGCATACTAGTCTCTCATCATTGCATACTGCAAATCTTAATTTAGGGTGAGAGGGTTATTGTTATTCTTGTAACACTTGTAATCTTGATTGAAAGAAAAAGTAAATAATAGTAGTTATAAAAAATTCCTTGTTGTTCTTTTTGCTTCCCATTGCGTTCCTTATTATACTATGGTCTTGGCATCGTTTTCACAACAAATTGGTGCGGTGAGCATGGAGAAAATGCCTTCAACAAACTATGAGATTGAAAAGTTCACCGAAGTGAATGATTTTGGTCTGTGGCGCTTGAAGATAAAGCCCTATTGGTTCAACAGGGTTGTTTGGAAGCGTTGAAGGGAGCGATAACTATGGACGATGCGTTAATAGAAAAAGAAAAGATGACCATGATCGAGAAGGCCCATAGTGCAATTCCGTTGAGCCTGGATGTCATACCCCAAAATTTTCCCATAGTATTTCCTCATATTTTAGTCCATCTGACTTTCAAATGCCCAAAGATACACAAAAAGGAAGCATGCCGTCTCTCTCCTAAATAACAGCCTCCAAGTTAGGGTTTTGGTTTTCTCAAAGATAAATCAATTTCTGATGCCTCAAATAGACCCCATGACCTCTCACATGATTCAAATAATCCCTATGCCAAGTTGCAAACCCCGATTCACAAGATTGATTTATCAACTGCTGAAGTGGTCAACAGTCGACTAATTTGACCTAAAAGTCAACTGTGGTCAAAGTACAGTCAAACTCCTGATTTTTGGTCAACATCAACATTTTAATGTTAGATTCATAATTTGATCAAAGGTTGAGCATGATTCATCAAGGAGAGCTCATAAATCATCAAAAGTCCAAGTTGCTAGTTTAGGGTTTCAAGGAGAAAGTCAACCCAACTTTGACTGGTCCTATCTCTCTCATACTTTATCATAAATTCCCCAATCAAAGCCTGTTATCAAGGAAATTTCATTCTCTACAACTTTTATGTTGGGCTCAAGGTCAAAAAATGCTTCCGCATAAGAGATATGAGCCAATACATTATAGGTCCTTCTAGAAGTTTGCAAAAGCAGTTTTTTGTCAAGAGCCATATCATCAAGATAAAGTTTCCAAATGCAAAAAAGATTCCAAAGTGGCTTGAAGAAGACATCTTGGGATTTACAAAAAGTACAAGATCATTGTCATATGATAAAAAATGATAAGTTATGGTTGACAGAAGTTGGGTTAAATTCATAAAATGCATGCAACCCTAATTGACAAAATTCCAACTTTTGAACTAATGGGCCTAAGATTTGGACTTCAACACATTCATGACATAAATAGAAACTCATAAACCCATCCATCTATTTTTATAGTTCTTATTTAATTTATTTGGATTTTTTATTCATTTAAAAGCCAAATTAAATAAATAAAATATGAAAATAATGAGATTAAAACATGGGGTTTTATTTTTAATCATGTGAAAGCCCAAATAACATCACAAAAACATCCAAATTTCGTTGGTACATGATGGAGAGATCTTGGCCAAAAATAAAAAGATATACAAGATTTTTTACTCAAATATTTTGCTATCCTAATACTTGAAGCCCAAAACCAAAACCTAACCTAATTTCTCCCTCCATATATACTGAGCCAAGGCAGACAATTGGGGGGCGAAAAATTGGAGAGGAAATAGGGTTCCAAAGCTTCCAAATGTTTCAAGTTCTAGGGAAATTTGCAACAACGATTTCCAGACATCCTCAGGTCCAAACCATCGTCCCAATCTCTTCACATAGTGGTATAGGACGGCATTGAATCGTTAACGAGGTTCCATGACACGAGGAATGATTACATCATGTTAATATTGTTTATGCATTCTTGTGTTATTCGTGTACTAATTTTTAATGTATTTTAATCGAAACTAACACTTTTTATGAGTTCATGTGAATGTTTAGAACGACCTGGGACTCATATACTGGAACTTTGGAGCATAGAACGCAAAACGCCATAGTTAGGGCATGGAGAAGCTCCGTGTTCGTTTTCTAACGAGCACGCTATTTCACACCACCAAAATCCCATCATCGAGTTCGCGAGGTGTAGATTAAGGGACCTGGGTTGTTTCTTGCTCTTGTATGGTCTTGTTTTGTAGGTTACAGGTTGGTTCAAGAACTGGTTAAAGATCCATGGGAAAATCCGCAGGAAATATCACAACAATTTCCGCAGGTAAATTCACAAATACCAAGGTTGAAGATGAAGACTGGGGGGTTGACTCTTGGACCAACATGTGTGGCAATTTTGGAAATTCTGATTCGCTGGTCAACTTGGCAGACCCTCTCTCCCACCCTCATTCGCCAGTGAGCGCAACATGTGGGGTCCAAGTTTGAATTCGTTTGACTTCTCCATGGATCATTTGTTTTTTTTTATATATTACTTATTTTTGATAATTGTATAATGACTAACAAAAAGCAGCACAACTGGCAAAGGGGAGGGAGGAGTTACCACAATGATCTGGGTTCGATCCCCAGGATTGACATATATTTTTATAAATCAATTGAACACAGATCCTGCGCGCGCTGTCCATAGGAGCTTACCATGCACCTTTGCATTCTAACCATCAGATCTCCTCAATGACGAATCCAGCCCCCAAAACCTGATGTTCCACCATGCTCCCTCAGCCACGCGCCACACTGAATCAAAACTAAGTTTTTTTTTCAATTTTTTTTATTTTTAATTACATAAATCCCTTTTTATTCTTTTCTTTTATTATAATACATTTTTTTTTGTTTATTTATTTTTACTTATTTAATAAATTAGTTTTTTATATAATAATTTTATAATAATTTATTTTTTTATCGAACACTCGATTTTTTCCATAATTCTATTAATAGTTATTTATATATTTAAAATTCAATTTTATTTTCATACATACTTTTAATTAATTAAATAATTAGGATTTAATCCAATAATTATTTTAATTGTTTATATTTAATCGAACTTTCGATTTTTCTTAAATGTTTATTTAAAATATTAATTTATTTACTTAAGCCAGTTGTTTTAACCCTGATTTATCCCGATAAATCAGGGTTGACGATCTTTAATGCACTAACTTTTTTCTTCTTCGTTCGTAATTTTCAGGGTTGATCAGGGATGCGATGAAGGCTCGAGACACATAAATTAATCATTTTTTCTTTTTGCCTTTATTGTTTTTGCCTTTTATTTCCCCTTCCCCGCAGGTGTTTATTGTAATAGCGTAAGACTTTATTCTTTCTGCCTTTTATGTTGCCTTAATATTAATTGATGTGGTTAGTAACCCTAGGGAGTGCAACCCTGAATTAAAATAGAATAACTAACTTATAAGATAAAATATCTGAATTGAACTACCTGATTGTGCCACACACACACCTTTAGGATAATCCCTCTTGTTGCCTTGTTGCCTTATTACTGTTGCTTGTTGCCTTAATTTGTGAAAATAGTCAAGTACCTCGATTTCGAGGATACCTAAAGCAAAGGTTGCCTAAATCATTTAAATCATCATATGAGATCTTGTCCCTCGAAGTTGCCTCAGTAAAACATGACGATTGTCCCAAATTGCTAAGGTATCCTCACATGTTGCCTTAAATGACTATTATATCCTTCCATGAGACTACCTACCCTCTACATGATAGGGACAATTTTATGGAGAACGATAATCTTCGATGACCCTTCAATATCCAATGAAAGGACTACCTACCCTCTTATGGTATGGATAGCCCTTTCACCCTGAAAAGCTAAAAGAATATTTTTTCTAAACATAGGGTAATGCTTTTAATTGCTTGCTCTTTTTCAAATTCAAATCAACATCTTTTCCCACTTCTTTTCAAATCAAATTCAAAAAGACCACGCTTATTTACAAGCTAAAGTTCTTACTCAAAATTTTTTCTCAAACTCTTTAAACATTTTTGAAAACAAAGTGAGCTAAGCAATTAAGAGCCCATGGATACAAATGGTGCTTTAAACCTTCCCTTTGTATAACCTAACCCCCCGAACTCAATCTCTTTAAAAAAAGGTCTTTTTCTGTTCTTTTAGCCTTTTTATATATTGGATAAAATAAAAGTCGGTGGCGACTCTTGCTATCCGCACATTTTCAAAAAGTCAGTTCTCCCACCGTATTACACTGGGTGATAAGGTTCTTTTACAGGTATCAAAGCAGACGACGACATCAGGGTTATGGGTGAAACCTGAAAGTTTGTACATGACCAAATCACTGGTAAACCGAATCTACCTGAAGCCAACTTTGTATTCATTCAAGATGATTGAAGATAAAGTGTTGTCTGATCAGTCTAATATGTTTAACAAGCTGATTATTGATCTTGAAAATATTGATGTGAAGATCTATGATGAATATCAAGCGCTGTTGCTATTGTGCACTTTAAAGAAAATCTGTTGTATGGAAAGTAGTACTTGACTGTAATACGGTGAACTGACTTTTTAAAATGTTGCGGATAGCAAGAGTCGCCACCGACTTTTATTTTATCCAATTGGAAAGGCAAAAAGAACAGGAAAGACCTTTGAAAAATTTTGAGTTCGGGGGGTAGGTTATACAAAGGGAAGGTTTAAGTACCCTTTGTATCCATGGTTATCCATGGGCTCTTAATTGCTTAGCTCACTTTATTTGAATTGTTTGAAAGAGTGTCATGTGTGTTTAGAAAAGATTTGAATAAGGAATTTAGCTTGTAAATAAGTGTAGCCTTTTTGAATTGATTTAAAAAAGAGGTGTGAAAAGTAATTTGAACGTTTGAATATGGAGCAAGCATTTAAGAGCACCTACCCTAAGATTGTCTTTCTTGTTCTTTAAGTTTTCGTTTGAAAGGGCTATCCATACCATAAGAAGGGTAGGTAGTCCTTTCATTGGATGTGCGGGACATCGGGGGTCATCGTTTGCCATAAGTCTATCCATACCATAAGAAGGGCAGGAAGTCTTTAGGAAAGGGTGGAATAGTCATTTGTAGGCAACCAGTAAGGATACCTTAGCATTCGAAGGGACAATCATCATTTGTCGAGGCAACATCGAGGGACAAGATCATTTTTTATCGTAGGCAACTCGAAGGAACTATGATCTTTATATCGAGGGATTATGATGATTTTATCGAAGGCAACAAGTGCTAAGGTATCCCTACATCCAAGGGACTTGACTATTTTATCGAAAGGCAGCAATAGAGGGGGTTACATCAAAGGTGTGTGGGTGCAACAATCACGTGATTCAATTCAGATATTTATCTTTTAATTAGTGATCTAAGTCCAGTTGTTAGTCTTGCCACTCCCTATGTTACTAACCATGCAGTTAATAGCAGTTATAATTTGCGGAAATTAAATCCTACGCTATTACAAGGCTTCGGGGAGGGGGATTACATAACCAAAACCGGGGAAGTGCGGAAAAGTAAAGTGCGAAAATTAAAATCCTACGCTATTACATGGCTTTGGGAGAGATATATAATTATAAACCTTTGCAGAAAATAAAATGCGGAAAATAAATCCTAATTACTATTACATCCCATAGGTAGTTACATAATTTGTAAAAAAATAATGCGAGTAAATTAAAATAGCGGATGAATTGAAAAGTCGAGAAAATATGGAAAGAAAAGGAAAAGATTCAGGGTTAAATTTTTTTACTTGTTAACGTTAATCTAAATCTAATTTAATTAATGAAAATAGATCTAATTATCTAATTATGTACAAATTAAATCTAATCTAATTAAACCTCTAATTAATTTTAATTATTAAATCTAAAAAATCTAATCAAATCCTAGTTACTAAATCAATCAAAATTATGTTAAAAATAAGATCAATAAAACTTAAATCTAATTATATTAAAAAATATTCTAATTACTAAATTTAATCTAATCTAATCTAGTTAAGTTTTAAATTGAAAGTTAGTATTAATTAAAAAATCTAAACTAATCCTAATTATAGTTAATTAAAATAAATGTTAAGACAATTAAATCAAATTAACTATTAAAACTAAATATTTTTGTGATTTTATGACTTTATAGAAATTAAATGAATTAAACAACCTAATTAGTAAAATTAAATTAATTAAACAAAAAGTAAAAGAAAAAATAATTAGTAGTCTAAATCCTAATCCTAGTCCTAATTAGTTATGGGTTGATTTCAATTATGTGGTTAAATGTTAATTGGTTAATTAAACAAAAGTGTAGAGAAAGAAGAAAGAAGGAAAAATTGACAAAAAGAAAGCACAAACCTGGGGGTCGAACCCGTGTTGGGAAGGTAATTGATGCTTGTATGTCACCAGTTATGTCAACGTGCTTTTGGTGTTAGTGGATGGATCGTCGACGGTTAAGGCATGAAGGAGTGATGCGGGTCCGGTTGATTCGGTGGTTCTGACTGAGTTCCACTTCTCTTTTATTTTCCTTTTCTACGTCTTTGGTAGATTATTTTCCATGTGATTTCATATTCTTCCCCATATGTATTATCTCTTTTCCATTCACACAAACAAAATCAAATCAAAAGAAAACAACACTTTGAAAACAATAATCATGGCCATCAATTGAATCAATAAAAAGCTAACAAAAATAAAAAAAAATTAAACAACACCACCTGAGGGCTTCGATGGCAGTTTGTGGAGGAAAGATGCGTGTTGAACCACTCGGTTCTATGGTGAGATGAAGATATAAGTTCTTGAGTTTCTTTCTGAAAGTGTTCTTGATGTTCTTCAACAAGCTATGAAGTTGTTATGATATTCATGAGAGAAGGTGAAGTTTGATCTTAGAGAGAAGGAGGGAAAAATAATTTTTGTGTTTGTGAGAAGAGAGAGAGTGAGAATAAGGGTTAGAAAGTTGTTGTGTGTGCCTAATGTGTAAAAATTAGTGATATTTATAGTGTAACTTAGGTCAACAAATATGGAACAAAAAAATTAAATATTAACTATTCATTAAAAGCTTAAATCAAAAATAATTTGATTGTGATCTTTTAAATGATTAACTAATATTTTCTTAAAAAGATCTTTACTTGTTACCCAAGTTGTGAAAAATGTTAAAAATAGAACAAATAAAATTAAAAACTTCATTTTTTGGATTTTTTTTTAATATTTTATGATTTTTGGTGATTTTTTGACTAAAAAATGCATAAAAGTAAAAATTGACTATTTTAAATAATGCCTATTTAATTAGTGCAAAAATTAAATTAAAATAATAAAAAAAATGCAATTTTTATGATTTTTGAATAATGGAAATAAAGTTAGAATTAAAATTAGAAAACAAATAAAAAAGGAGAAATGTTAGAAGTGAGATTCGAGTCCGGGACCTCTCGCTCATGTACCTTTTAACCTCAAATCCTTACCAACTATGCTACGTCACTTATTCAAAATAAAATAACATTTGTAAGTATATGAGGGCAAATTTTGGGGTATGACATTGACCTTCGAAGAAGTTCAATCAACCTTGTATTCTGAGGACTTGAGCAAATGAAAGGAGCATAAACCTTCGACGATTGGTGAAGGTTTGACTGTTAAGGGAAAATTCTTGAGAAAGGATGGTAAGTTTGACAAGAAGAAATGTAAAATTCAACAGAAGTCTTACGGTAGAGAAGAATCTTGTAATCAATGCTATCATTGTAAGAAGGAGGGTCACATAGGAAAGGTGTGCCCTGAACTCCTGAAAGATCATGAAGGAAAGGCTAATGGCAACACATCCATTATTCAAGATGATTTCGAATCATCTAATGTTCTTGTGATTTCAAGCAGTGACTCAAGTAAGGAGTGCATTATGGATTCAGGTTGCACTTGACACATGACTCCAAACAAAAAACTGTTTGAGGATCTATGTGATCAAGATGGTGGATCTGTATTGCTGGGAAACAATAAAGCTTGTAAGATTGCAGGTGTTGGATATGTGAGATAAGAGCTCCATAATGTTTCATTAAGGTTGTTGACTGAAGTCAGTTATGTTCCTGATTTGAAGAGAAATTTGATTTCTTTTGGTGAATTTGACAAGAAAGGATATGTTTTCCAAGGAGAGAAAAGTATCTTAAAAGTCATGAAGGGGTCGAAGGAAGTCTTGAGAGGCGTGAATAAACAAGACTTGTATACCCTGAGGCTGAAGTTGTATGTGGTTCGACAAGTGTTTCATCCATGAAACCTTTATCGAAGACAAAAATTTGGCACATGAGATTGGGCCATATCAGTGAAAGGGGTATGGTCGAATTGGGAAAACAAAATCTGCTTGGTGGAGACAAAGTTGAAAATATGAAATTTTGTGAACCATGTGTACTTGGAAAATCTTGTAGAATGAAGTTCAACAAAGGCAAACAAAGAACACACGGATCCCTAAGTTACATCCTTGCTGATCTTTGGGAGTCTGCAAGGTGTCCATCACATTCAGGAGTGAGGTATTTTCTATTTATAGTAGATGATTATTCCAGAAAATTATGGGTATTCATCCAGAAGACTAAGGATGAAACTTTTGAGAATTTCAAAAGTTGGAACACTCTGGTCGAAAATCAAACTAGCAGAAAGGTCAAGAGGTTGAGAACCGATAATGACCTTGAATTTTGCAATGACGCGTCCGACAGCTTTTGTGTTGCCTCTGGTATTGCAAGGCACATTACTACTGTAGGTACTCCAAGAAAATGGTGTGGCTGAAAGATTTAATCGAACTATTTTGGAGACAGTTATATGCATGTTGACTAGTGCTAAGTTAAAGCAGGTGTTTTAGGCTGAGGCTGTTTCGACAGCAACATATCTTATAAACATATGTGCTTCGATTGTGTTAGATATGAAGACACATGAAGAAATTTGGTCGGGACATCTGTCAGATCTCGACAAATTGAGAATATTTGTCTACATAGCATATGCTCACATTATATAAGATAAGGTGTACCTAAAGCTTTAAAATGCATGTCATGGGATACCCTGAAGGAGTTAAGGCTTATAGGCTATGATGCATAAAGCTAGGTCACACGAAGAGTATCACCAGTCAAGGTGTAGTTTTCAATGAAGCTGAAATGGATTTTAAGAAAACTGATGATGCTGGTCGAAGTGCATAAATATCTGACGAAGATCTAGAACAGGTAGAGATTCCTGTTGAGGTAGAGCATGTTGATGGTGAATTTCATATTCCAGATGAAGTCGAAGAAGAAGTATAAGATGTTGAGGAAGTTGAGGAAACTATCTATGACTACCTATTGTCAAGAGATAGGTCTATAAGAGTCATTAAGCCACCTCAGAGACTTGGTTATGTAGATCTTATAGCTTATGCATTAATCTCTGCAAGTGAGGTTCTAGACGAAGAACCTAGAAACTATAAGGAAGTTATGGGGAGTCAAAATAAGAATGAATTGATGAAGGCCATGAATGATGAGATGAAATTTCTTCATGATAATCACACCTGGGAACTGATCAAGAAATTTGCTGGAGCAAGGTTAGTCAGTTGTAAATAGATTTTCAAAGTTAAGGAAGGAATCGAAGGAGTGGCATCGAAGAGATACAAGGCAAGATTGGTCTCAAGGGGTTTCACTCAGAAAGAAGGTGTTGACTTTAATGATGTGTTTTCTCTTGTTGTGAATTATAGATCCATTTGAATGTTGCTTGCCATGGTGGCACAATTCGATCTTGAATTAGAACATATGGATGTGAAGATTGCATGCTTGTATGGTGATCTTAATGAAACGATCCTAATAGGAAACCTGAAGGGTATGTCAAAAAGGGGAAGGAAGATTATGTGTGTAAGCTAAACATATCTTTATATGGACTGAAACAATCTCCTCGATAATGGAATAGAAGATTAGACAAGTTCATGGCACATATAAGTTTTGCTAGAAACCAATTCGACCATTGTGTTTACTTTCAATTTCAACCCGGTAATTCATTTTTTATTTTGTTGCTTTATGTGGATGATAATTTTATAGCAAGCAACAATGTCAAAGATGTAATGAGGGTGAAGGATGAACTCACTAAGGAGTTTGATATGAAGGATCTGGGAGCTACATCCAGGATCCTTGGGATTGAAATTCGAAGAGATAAAAAACATTCAAAATTATGCTTGTCTCAAGAGGCATACTTACGGAAGATTCTCGAAAAGTTTGGTATATCGAATTGAAAGCCTGTTGTGACTCCGACAGACCCTTAATTCAAGAAGAGTATAGATCTGTTTCCCAGTACTGATGTCGAAATAACTTATATGAATAGCATCTCATATGCTAATATAGTAGGTTCTTTAATGTATGTTATGGTCTATACTAGACCCGACATAGCATATATAGTAAGTCTTGTAAGCAGGTACATGGTGAATCCAAAGGCTCACCGACAAGCATTGAAGTGGATTCTAAGGTACATAAATGGGTCTCTGAACAGAGTATTAATTTATGATGGAGCCTTGGATGAATATAGTAAGGAAATAATCGAATAATATGTTGACTCTAATTATGCATGTTGTATGGATTCTAGAAAATCTATTTCTAGATATGTTTTCACTATGTTTGGCATAATAATTAGTTGGAAAGCAACATTTGAAAAGGTTGTTGCTTTATCAACTACTAAAGTGGAGTATATTTCCCTAACTGAAGCTGTGAAAGAAGCATTGTGGCTTGAAGGTTATTCTAAAGAGCTGAAACTTTAAGGTCGAGGTATCACTGTTAAATGTGATAGTCAAAGTGTTATACATCTGTCGAAGAACTCAGCATATCATGAGCAAACCAGGCACATCAATGTGAGGATGCATTTAATCAGAGAAGTAATCGAGCATGGAGAAGTCTAAGTGCTGAAGGTTTCAATAGATCACAATGCTACTGATATGATCATCGAGATACTGTCGAGTTGCAAGTTTTTCCACTATATGCAGTTGATAAAGCTGCATGAAGAAAGCTAGTTTGGTCTTTGATACGATAGAGTTTATTCCAAGATAGAGATTTGTGAGAATTAGATCGAACTCTATTAGGTCAAAGGGTAGCCTTTGGTTCGACAGATTATATGCTTGAGGTTGAAGCATGTTCGCATGCTACTGTCGAAGACCTACATACTTTAGTCGAAGTGTGTTATAGTATGTGGGTGTCGAAATGCTAGGGTTGTTAGTATTTCTAATTGGGCCTGTTTGTAATGTCCAATTGTTTAAGTTAGCTTGTACCCTAAGTTAGTTTATAATGAATATTTGTGATAAAGCCCATTAGTTTAGTATGTTAGATTTATTATAAATAACATACTAGTCTCTCATCATTGCATATTGCAAATCCTAATTTAAGGTGAGAGGTTTATTTGTTATTCTTGTAACACTTGTAATCTTGATTGAAAGAGAAAGTAAAGAATAAAAGTTATAATCAATTCCTTGTTGTTCTTCTTGCTTCCCATTGTGTTCCCTATTATAATCTGTTCTTGACATCGTTTTCACAACAGTATATTTATATTCTAGGATGTCAAAATTAGTCTTTCAATTTAAAAAAAATTAAAAAACTTGTAATATTTTGAAAAACAATTTTATAAAATTCATTTTTGAAAATATAAACAAAAACTTCTTTTTTTTTTTAAAGGTTGAAACAAATGTGTCTATATCACTACACCAAAAAAGATATTTAATAGCGCTTTAACACGTTTGTTTTATATTATAGTAAATTATGTATTATATATATATATATATATATATATATATATATATATATATATATATATATATATATATATATATATAACATACATAATTTACTATAGCGTTTGTTTTATATTACTATATATAATAGCATAAATTTGATAGCACTTCTTTGTAAAGCGTTATTAAAAAATTTCACCCAGAAACTTTTAATAGCGCTTGTACCGGGCGCTATTATTAGGTCATATGGTCATATTTATAATATCACTTTTGTGTCGGGCGCTATTATAAGGTCATATGAATAATATTGCTTCTCACTAAACGTTACTTTATATATATATATATATATATATATATATATATATATATATATATATATATATATATATATATAAACAATAACTAATATATCATTATAAAAAACAAAAAAACAATTTTATATAAAATTGAAATTGATTTGGAAAATAGACACCCTTAATGTCCAATTGAGTCTCTATTATATTTTCTTTTTTAATCAATTGAGACTTTATGACCCAATATAATTTTCATTATTAGACCACACATACCTGACAATACATCTTCTTAGACTATTTTGTGAATAATTTGGAACTCTGGAGTCCAATGTATTCATCTCTTATTTTTAATAACTAAAGTATTTTTAGTTGATTTTTAACTTGAATTAACTTTTAGAATTAGTTCTACTAATTAGGAATTAATTTTAGATTTAATTAAAACCTTTAACAAGACAACAAGTAAGTGTAGTTTCCCTTTAAAAACTCAACTTTAAGACCATATTAACATGACAACAATATGATATAAATTCTCATTCTTTTCTTCTCATTTCCATTTGTACATAAAAATTAAACCTTTCTTAATCAAAATCCAAAACACATAAAAAGTTGATATGTATACATACACAATGAGTCTTAAGCACGTGTGGAGTACTTTGAATCCGAGGCGCTTGACTCGATCATTCAAGGTCTCTCATGTTATAGACTTTAGTATTACACGTATCTCAAACACTTTCACAACTAAAGGAGAAGTACTCATGTATTTCTTGCTTAAGAAGACCACTTGACGCATTCTCCTAACAAAATACCAACAAATACAATCTCTTTGCCTTGTGGCTTTTTTCTTTTCTAGGCAAGTTATTTCCATTCTATCGAATCGAAGGTCGTGCTTAATGCTAGAGTGCGAACATTAACACCGCCCATTAAAACACACAAAATAAATAAAAACTGTTAGTAAGAACTACAGACCTCCGATTAATCTATTTCCCGTTATGGATACATAGGCACATGATTCAAACAATCTTGGAGAGTTCAATTATTTGAAAACCTTTATTTTCTCTTTAACAATTCATTGCATGCATTCTCTTAGAAAGTAAGCATTAGATAACACACCCTTTGACTAGAAACAACAAGAATGGATCCCGTAGAGTACTACGAATGTGAGGGGTGCTAATATCTTCCCCTTGCATAATTGACTTCTGAATCCTTCTCTGGTTTCGAGATCATCCTTTCCCTGTTAAAGGTTTGCTGGATATTTCCTTTCCCTTATTGGGAGAAATAAAGTTCAGTGGCGCCTTTGTGTTATTTCGCAGTAGCGACATTGATGATGAGTGAACTTAGAGAAAATGCATATATCAATGTGGAATTTGGCCTTGAAGTTGCATCACCCAAACTGATCCCACCACTTAGTCATTTCAAATTACTTCCCATAACAGCCCATGTTTTTCTTCACACCGTACCCTAACCCTAACTTTTCACACAAGCCACCAAATAAGGCATTTTTGGTGTCAAATGAAAGAGGTAGGGAAGATTTATCATTTTGATGTTGATCACAACTCCATTTGATGGTTGGGTGAATAAGATATTTAAGCAAAAGTCAGCCACTTGTTAAGCTTAAACACTTGGAAAAATTTCAATCATTTTGGCCAATTCAACTAGCATGATTTCTTCACTTTCTTCTTCAATATCTTTCAATCAAAGCATTCTTTTGGATCAAATCCTACTGCAAACATGTAGTATTATGCAAGATCTTTCATTTAGGCCTTGGTTTACACATTTTGGCTGAGTGATGAGTGAGATATGACTATTTCAAGTCAAGCATATGACCATGGAACTTCGGTACTTAGAAATTTCTCAAAACCCTAATTTTGCCAAATTTATGATTTTCTTGACTTCTCTTGATGAATCTGGATTTAATCTCATACAATGATGGAGATTGACTTACCATGCTCATAGATGACTAAAATTTTCAAAAATTTACCTTTGACTTTGTGTACTAGATGACTTTTGACGAAAGAATCCAATTTTGAATTTTGCCATCTTGTAATCCTTGAGACTTTTGAAATAGCCAATGATACATATGCTGATACGTCATCTAGTATCTTGAATCATGAAATCCAATTTTGGTCAAAAATTCAACTCATAGTTGACTTTGACCAAAACCTAATTTGAGCTAGATGAGTTGAATCTTATATTCAATCCTTGAATTAATGGTCACAAATGCCAATAGGATGAAACCCTAGCTTCTTGGGGAGTATAAGGAGAATGTATTGAAGCATTGAGACCCAGCCATGAACTCTGGCTCAGATGAACCCTCAACTTGAGGCTTCTTGAGGAAGTAGAAATTGATAGACTTGTGACTTGATAAAGGGAATTTCATGATAGATATATGCTCAATATTTACTTTAGTTGGGCATAGTATCATCCTCCTTAAGTGAGGAGCTCCCACTACAAGATCTTGATCCTTTGGGGAATTAGAATTCCAAAGATATGTATGAATGCATTGATCATGACCTATTAAGGTACACAAATGAGTATGATTAAATTATCTTCAAGGTTAGAATGAGAGGGCAAAGTTTGGGGTGCAACAATGATTAGGTTAAAACAATTGGAAATTTAGTTTCGTAACTCTGTTTTGGACGCGGTCGGAAGCATTAGGAATCTAACATAGAGAACTATAATATAGAGAGATGTCCCTATGATTTAATAAACTATAAATTTCCCTTTGATTCTGGTTAACCCCACCTTAGGATGATCGGACAAATGCTCATCCTTGTTGTACGAATGCTCATCCTTAGATAAGATGTGGAAAGCCAATAGGGGGGACCGAAAAAATTGAAAAGAGGCGGCAGAAAACCTCTAACATAGACCCAAAAAAACGGGAAAACTTAGAGAAGAAGGAGAAGAATTCTAAGGCCGATTTAAGTCAAACTACACGTCGTGATCGATTATGGGAAGCTTCCTGAACATAACTACATAGCCATCAACGATCTGAACCGACTCAAACGTACCCGGGTGTTCACGTTTTGCCTCAAAATTTTTTTAATTCGAGTTCAAGCATATACGCATCATAAATCGAATTTGGACACCTTTTTGTGTTTATAATATTGTTTACCGTCTTCCTGTGTCGTTTAATTCGAGTTTTAGTGCAGGTTCCAAGAATCACCATGGCTAGGGTTAGAAGCTTTGATTTGGGACTTTCAGGAACATACGAAATTGGACCGATTTAATGCTTCCATCATGTTCGGGACATAATTTCCAATCGAATCATATATTAAGCATTGGATTTTGTTCGTTTCTTTTATATATTAAGCATTGGAATCGTAAAATTAACAGCGAGGATATGATGTCCCAGCGGTTGAGCGTGTGTGTTGATCTCTTGTACCTTATGGCGTGTGTTCGATCCGCGGGGTCGACACTATTTTTCCTTTATTTTCTTTGTAGTGTATGCCCAACGATCTAGTGCTCTTCATCAACACAGGCCCACCATGCGTCGTCGATTAGTACCATCGGATTTCCTGGGGATTTGATCAAACGCTCTAACGAGTGTAAGACTATCATGGACACCCAGAGGCCAGTCACACAGGATCCAAGCCAGGTTCTTATACAATTTTATTTATTTAATTTATCTATTTTAAATGACAATTGTTTGTATATAATTTAATTAATCTATTTTAATTAAGGTTAGATATATAATTAGGATATAATTTATTTAGGATTATTTTCTCGATTATTTTCCACGATTATTTGACTTAATTATTTAATTAATTTTAATTATTTTAAATCACAAAAGAACCCTAGAAAGGTTTATACTATTAGGGTTTGCCCAATCCCACTGCCCATTTGGCAAAACATTAACCCTTAATTAATTCTCTCATCGACCTAACTAAATCTATTAGTCGCAATGACGAGAGATAAAAATGATAAAATCCTTAACTTAATTACAAATTTAAAATACATTCAATTTGTTGCCCGCGACGATCGAATCTATCAATCAGAGTAACCAGCAATGCCTCATTAATCCGTTAACTATAATGATCAAATCTATTGATCATCGCATCTAACAGTGACATATCCAAACCAGGTTTGTGCGCCCAAATCTAAAACACATCAAACCACGACACTACAGATTTTCATCTCTTCAATACTGCGATGTTCAAACTACGATAAGGTAATCCAAAATACCTTGCGAACATTTGCATTTCAAAACTACGATAGGCCATTCAAAAAGCCTTCAAAACAATTTCATAATCAATTCTAAGGCGTACAACCCTGTGCCCGAACTACGTTGACTCTGATTCTCCCTAAGGATATTCGTAGGCACTTGGCAACAAGGAGAGTCCCCTTCCCCAAAATTCTAATTAGGTTCGAATCTTGCCGTTTACCCTATTCATTTCCTTAGCTATTAACTAAATAATTTTAGCCATAAAACCTTTACATTAAACTCGAAACCTTAGGAAAGATTTAAGGGTGCCTAACACCTTCCTTTGACCTGAATATAATATCTTACCCCGATCTCTTAACTGCGTAGGGTTTCCTCTTCGCCCTGGTAGAATAGGCGGCGACTCTAAAAGCTAATTTTTAGGGCAGGTTGCTACAGCTGGCGACTCTGCTTGGGATAAAACTATAATGGTGAATTATTATGCTTCTAAGGCTTGAGAGGGTTTTGGTTTTTGGCAAACGGTTTAGGTTTTTGGCGAAATTTTTAGGGTTTGGCTAATTTTCCATTTTTAGGGTTTCGGATTAGGGTTTATGGTTTATTGTAAATATTTAAATTATATTTATTTATTTATTTATTTACTTGCAATTTTATTTAATCACTGCAATTCAATATTTTACCGCAATTCAATTAAATATTTATTTATTTGAATATGTGTTATTTAATTGCTTTTGGGATATATAAATTGTTGTTAAACCTAAGCGTGAGAATTATATTTAAGACCAGAGGGGAATTACATCGCCTACGAGTCTTATTATAATTCCACTCAGAGTGGGTTGAATATCCGGAAATGTCTGATACGAGGCTTGACCTTGTTGAGGGCAGGACTTGGTATTTGGCTGATCTCTCTGGGAACCTACCCCTAAAACTCGAACCTCATGGATAAATGAGTTGTTCTAAAATCCAAAGAGACAAAAAGTCTCGGCGGCTACGAACGACCCCATGGGACCTTCTAGAACATACCAATGGGAAGGGTAGACCCCCTAAGCCGTCATGCCGAGCTTATGAACTTAGGAATTTTTTGCTTAGGTGCTTATTATATGCGATTTATATATTGCAGATATTTTGCGTTTTAATTTTGCAGGTCTTCGTACGCGTTCCCAATCCCGTAGGGATGATATTTCCAAGACCATGTCCTTCCCACAAAGGGAATCTACATTTATGCACGTTGATTGGCCTCACGATGGTCATGAGACTTAGTGACTGTCATGAACAGTCATCTCGCGCCTGCATCTATGCACTCCCTAGCCTGTAGGGACTTTCCTTTTTACATCTTTGTATTTTTACAACTACGTGTCCTTCCCACGAAGGACATCTTCAATTACGCACGTCAATTGGCCTCTCGATGGCCATGCGATCTAATGACTGCCTTGAACGGTCACCCCGTGCTTACATCTACGCGTTCCCTAGCCTGTAGGGATTATATTTCTAAAATCGCATCCTTCGTAGGAAGGACATCTTTGTTAGCATACGTCAATTGGCCTCTCGATGGCCATGCGATTCAGCGACTGTCTTGAACGGTCACCCCGTGCTTATTCCCGCGCACCCTCTAACTTGTAGGATTTGGATTTCCATCTATACATCCTTCATCCTTAGCCCGTACGGATTTCTTTTCATCCAATATCGTCCTTAGATAGGTTGTGTTCCACACAAAGAGCCTTCCTACGAGGGACAACTTTGCAAGTACACGTTGAACGACCTCTCGATGGCCATGAGACTTGGTGACTTTCTTGAACGGTCACCAGCCGCTACTTTCTGCATACTCCCTAATCTAAGGGATTTCCATTGGTGTGTCGTAACATCTATCTCGCAAGGATTTCACTAGGGTCTAATTTCGCCTCTAAGGCTATCCCTAGGAGTATACGTCACACGTCTGCATTGCATACACGGAGTTATAATGCAAGGAGTCTTTTGCATACGTATGAATTTGCATTTTCATGCACACGTACATTTACATTTGCATTTCTATCTCCACCCGCATCCACACTTACCGTGCTAGCCGATTTCCTAAAACTCATGGATAAAAATCAAAGGATCATAAACTGTGGAGAAAGGAGGATAAAATATCGAGAATGATCTTAGTCTTACTAAGGGAATAAGGATGCCTTTCACTATGCCAGCCGCATGTCCATGCCCTGTTGTAACAGGATCATAAATACCGTAAAGGTTGTCATCGAGCAAGGATTAGTTCAACAAAGAAGTTCCCTCATAGATACACTCAAGATGTATCTAGTCATAAAGGGGTTCATCTTAGAACATATCAAACTTACAAGGACGCTCTACAATAACTTGGGGGCAAGGGTCAGTCCAACTAGGGCAATACCCTGAACAAAGATGCCTATTTACAATGGAGGAAAGTCGATATATGTTGACTCCCCACCAAGGGACAAAAGGGTCATAGGTGATACTATCCTTAGGAAAAGGAAAAGGAGGTTCAGTCAAAGGAAACTCATGAAGTTCCGATACGACGAAAACCCACCGCTAACAATTTATTCCCGACAGGTTTGACGTGCCCAAGGAAAATTTGAGGTTACCCTTCACTTCTACAAGTCTAAGAACTAAGGAGTAAAACAAGGTCAACAGATTTGCAAAGGAGACTGTCCCTAGGATCAATAGGTTTTGTCATGTTCAGAATTTCAACCCCTACGATCGCTAAGTGTTACTCAGGATAAAAGTTGTACCTTTGGATTAGCAATTCTAATGGGATGACCATGTAGGTTTTGGAATCAATTCATTCGCTTCATTCACGCACTTCTATTTTTAATTTCAAATTTAAGATTATTAACAACTTAAGGGAGAATGACAGATACAAATAACTAAGTCCAGCTAAACATATGCTTTCAAGGTAAGACCGAGCTGAGGATGTACAGGCATTGTTTAAATTCCCAAACAGTGGAGATATAAGGATGTTAATCCCTCGTCACCCCCTCGAGCCAGGAGTTGGAGTTTGTTTCTACTTTTAAAATAAACCTTGATTTCAACCAGGGGCAGGGTAGATTTTGATTAATTCAATGGTGTATTTTGGTTGCCAAGAGAATCAGTCAATCCAAGCAAGGATTCAAGCATAAGGATCAAGCAAAGTTTCAAGCGTATCTTCTTCCTCGCGTTCATCCAAGATTGAGGAAGCAATGGAGATAACATTCACAAACATCTTCTTCCTCAATACATCATCCAAGATCGAGGAAGTATCAAAGTCGAAGCTTACAAAATCAAAGTCATCATGGCAGTCACGACATTCAATATCCAAGGATCAAATCTCAAAAGGAGCTTTCAAAAGAAGAACGCCCGCTAAGTCAAAATGGAAAATTTCATGAAAGAAAACAAAAATGACTTAGGCAAAAATTAGGGCATCCCGATGGATCAAATTCAAAGAAATTGATTCATGCAAAAATAAGGGATAAAAACAAAAGGTGAAATACAAAGGATAAACTTGTGACTGCTAAATGATCAATGCTTGGATCTCTACAACGTTTTTCATTGATGCTTGGATCTCTATCAAGGTTTCTACTCAACATAAAAACTTAAACGATTCTCTTGCAAACAGAACACATTCATTGGGTTAGGCGAATTTTAGGATTTGGAGAACATCAAGGAGAAAGGGGTGGGTTAAATAAATTTTGAGCCTTATATCCATTGTTTCTTAAAACATGAACCAGGCCAAGTTACAACATTCAAAAGTCCTAATTGAGGCAAGGTTAACTACGAAGGCATATTAAGCAGGATTTTGTTATACTGACTCCTAGGTTTGTTAAAACTATTTCTAATCACTACGCTTCTTCAAGCATTCTTTTCAAAACCATCCATGTCCTAATTCATAACTGACTTCGATTTCAAAACTTGCATACGCATCACATTGGAGTTACTTCTCAAAAGGGTACAACGGTGTCTACGAACATACATTTAGCATTAAGGAGATCACGGATTTAGTTTAACCAAAGGTGACCATTTCTAATAAAGACTCTGGATTAGGGGGGACCATATCCAGATGGTTCTCCTAAACAGGGGCAAAATTTCAAGGATTACAGGGGAATGCGATCAAACATCCTATTTACTAGGGGCATTCTTCCTAAGGTTCAATCAACTTGTGGCACATCTCGAAGCAATAACAAACAGGGGCATGTCAAACATGGGAAGAATTCAAATTCAAAAGGATAGAACACTATGGATAACCATCCATATCCTGGAGATCAAGAGCATACCCTTCAATCTAGACGTCAAGGCATATGACAAGGTTATTTCTCGGGGCACTTCCTCCATGGCTTGGAGATCATAGACATCTTTTCCACTAAACATTGGGGCATTGGATATCAAATCCATAAGGTAAGCAATTCAAAAGGTTAAAGGCGTGGAGTATTTCAAAAATCCAAACTGCGGCAAGGCGCACAACTAAGGAAAAGGCGTTTTCACACTTTACAACATCCGACAAATCTCTCTCCTAACTATGATCTTCAAAAGGAAAAAGACAGGGATTGGGAAGTCGCGCTAGTATCACACCCCCACCTTATCAAACAAACCTACAACTCCAGCGAACTATATACGCTTTGGTTATTAATAACCTATCATTGGAGCATCATGCAAATACATATAAATCATGCATTACCTACATTGGTTGATACATTACACCATACCTTTTTAGATAGTTTTTCCTATGACATTCACGATCCTTTCCTAAGAACCTTTTCAGGTAGTCCTCTTTAAAATTAATTGTCATCCTTTCCAGGAACCTCTTCAGGTAGTCTCCTTTAAGACATTCTTTTTCTAAAGAACCTTTCTAAGTAGTATTTTCTAAGACATTCATTGTTCTTTCCGATAACCTTTTTAGGCAGTCTCTTTTAAGACATCTTTCAGCCTTTCCAGGTAGTCTTCTTTAAGACAAATTTTATCCTTTCTAAGAACCTTTCTAGGTAGTCTTCTCTAAGACAATCATCGTCATTTCCAAGAACCTTTTTAGGTAGTCTTCTTCAGGACATTCTTTTCTAAGTACCTTTTTATGAAGTCTTCTTTAAGACAATTTGTCATCCTTTTCAGGAACCTCTTCAGGCGGTCTTCTCTAAGACATTCTACGAACCTTTCTAGGTGGTCTTTTCTAAGACATTCACTGTCCTCTACAAGAACCTTTTTAGGTAGTCTTTGTAAGACATTTTCAGCCTTTCCAGATGGTCTTCTTTAAGACAAATTTCTATCCATTCTAAGAACCTTTCCAGGTAGTCTTCTTTAAGACAAATTTTCACATCCATTCCAGAAACCTTTTCAGGTAGTCTTATAGAAGCCATTATTTCGTTCCACTCATTACATCAATCAACATATGCATGAGCATAAGCATTATCCCATAAATCAAAACATCCAAATCATTACTCTGGTACTAAGCTACATTGTCCACCTGCTTTCCGGTAACCTTACCGATGACAGTAACCTTACTGTTGGCTTATTTCCAATCACCTGATTGATGCTTCCCGGTAACCCTACCGATGCCAGTAACCTTACTGAGATATTCTTTCCATTCACCTGATTGATGTTTTCCGGTAACCCTACCGATGCGAGTAACCGTACTGAGATATTTTTCCCAATCACTCGATTGATGCTTTCCGGCAACCTTACCGATGCCAGTAACCTTACTGAGATATTCTTCCTAATCGCCTGATTGATGCTCTCCGGTAACCTTACCGATGATAACAACCTTACAGAGATATTCACCCCAATCACCTGATTGATGATAACGACCTTGCTGTTCAAACTACGCATATGCATAAGCATAAGAATTACCCGTATACATAAACATTACCAAGCCAGCATAAGCATAGTCATGGTATAGGAGCAAACATGGAGTAAACAAGTTCAACAGGTTCAATAAGGAGATAAAATATTGGGATTGACATCAGCATCAGCATACATACATACGCATTAGTATATGCATATCATCTAGTGCGTTCACATACTACAAAGGTCTAGTGTCCAACCATCGTGTTGTGATGTATTTTCCGACCCACGCATCGTGAGTTTCCAACCCTCGTGTTGTGATAGGTGTTTTCCGACCCACGCATCGTGAGTTTCCAGCCCTCGTGTTGTGATAGGTGTTTTCCGACCCTCGAGTCGTGAGTGTCCGACCCACACATCGTGAGTTTCCAGCCCTCGTGTTGTGATAGGTGTGTTTTCCGACCCACGTGTCGTAAGTTTCCAACCCTCGTGTTGTGATAGGTGTATGTTCCGACCCTCAAGTCATGAGTTTCTAAACATGTCGTTCCCTTTCCGACCCTCGATTCGCGAGCATCATCTTCATACATCTACCGGATACCATCAAGGACTTTATGCAAATAAACTTGGTAGCGCTATAACTAGTGAATCTTTTTCATGCAGGTAAGTTTGCTAGAACTATAACAAATGATTCCTCTTATGCAGGTACGCTTGTCAGAACCATGGCAGGTAATTTCTTTGGCGCAGGTAAGTTTGCTAGAACTATAGCAAATAATTCCTATTGGTGCAGGTAAACTTGTCCAAACCAGGGCAAGTGACTCCAAACGGTGCAAGTGAGCTTGTCAACACTATGACAGGTAATCCTAATGGTGCAGGTGAAATTTGTCCGAACCAGGGCAAATGATCCAAATGGTGCAGGTGAACTCGTCCGAACCAGGGCAAGTGATCCAATAGTGTAGGTGAAATTTGTCCGAGCCAGGGCAAATGATCCAAATGGTGTAGGTGAAATTTGTCCGAACCAGGGCAAATGATCCAAATGGAGTAGGTGAAATTTGTCCGAGCCAGGGCAAATGATCCAAATGGTGTAGGTGAAATTTGTCCGAACTAAGGAAAATGATCCAAATGGTGTAGGTGAAATTTGTCCGAGCCAGGGCAAATGATCCAAATTGTGTAGGTAAAATTTGTCCGAGCCAGGGAAAATGATCCAAATGGTGTAGGTGAAATTTGTTCGAACCAGGGCAAATGATCCAAATGGTGTAGGTGAAATTTGTCCGAGCCAGGGCAAATGATCAAAATGGTGTAGGTGAAATTTGTCCGAGCCAGGGAAAATGATCCAAATGGTGTAGGTGAAATTTTTCCGAGCCAGGGCAAATGATCCAAATGGTGTAGGTGAAATTTGTCCGAGCCAGGGCAAATGATCCAAATGGTGTAGGTGAAATTTGTCCGAACCAGGGAAAATGATCCAAATGGTGCAGATGAGCTTGTCAGAACTATGACAAGTAATTCTATTGGTGCAGGTGAGCTTGCTAGAGCTATAGCAAGTGATCCTTTTGGGGTTCACAAACTACGGAAACTTACTAGAACTATAGTAAGTGGGGTTCACAAACTACGGAAACTTACTAGAACTATAGTAAGTGGGGTTCACAAACTACGAAAGCTTGCTAGCGCTATAGCAAGTTAACTATCTTCTACACAACAAAAATGTGAGTCGTTGCTATTGATAGTTACGTTTACCCATCATGTTAGTCCCTCGGAAGTGATCAAAGGGTTTTTACAAAGGGTTCTTCAATGAGGTTTATCACGTTAGTCCCTCGGCAGTGATATTCTTCAAGACTAGAAAGGGTTTTACAACATGGTTTTACAAAGGGTTTCTCAATTGGGTTTATCACGTTAGTCCCTCGGCAGTGATATTCTTCAAGACTACAAAGGGGTTCACAAAGGGTTTTAAAACATGGTTTTACAAAGGGTCTCTCAATTGGGTTTATCACGTTAGTCCCTCGGCAGTGATATTCTTCAAGACTACAAAGGGGTTCACAAAAGGTTTTACAACATGGTTTTACAAAGGGCTCTCAATTGGGTTTATCACGTTAGTCCCTTGGCAGTGATATTCTCCAAAACATCATCAACAACACGCAAAGGTTTTACTTTTCTTACTAACATACTTCAACTAACATAGCTAATAATCATGCATCATTGAATTGCATACCTCATTCATACATAATGCATATACGTACGTCGCTCTCATTTATTTTGAGAAGCTTACTGCATCATACATCACATGCGTTATAACATTGCATAGAATCAAGGTTGCCTTTTCAGGCCATGCTACGATCAAAACGTGTAGCTCCTTCAAAAAAAAAAGAGCATCTGCTTCACAGAAAAAAGAGGGGTACTTACCCTGGGTGGCATCTGTAAGCCCATCTCCCACGGAATTTCTTCTCTACAATTGCAAATTTCAGGGCATTTCAGTGTTAAATCATCTTCTACCTTTAGATCAAGATAGGCAGACGTGCCTATCTGGCTCTTCAGGTTTAAGAAGATTAAACAGGGGCAGCTGTCATACCCCAAAATTTGCCCGATCAAATCCACATCTTTTATCTCATCAAAAGGCAAAATTAAGAGTCATGGGGTTTGACATTCCTATTGTCAAACCCACCCTCTTATAAAATACCCTGAGTTAAAATGAGGTGAAATTAACAGGTATCTTGGGTCCAAACATTTGGCCCATCTGTCTCAGGCTGGGGATCCTGTTTGGGGATATTCTAATGGGCTTTACTTTAAATATATATATATATATATATATATATATATATATATATATATATATATATAACTAGTAAGGTATTGATTTAGTTCTATTAGTATTGAATGTTGCTAAATGTTTATTATTAATATCATTACTAATGTTAGGATTATCATTTGGGTTTTTATTATGATCAAATTATTGTTTGTCTAATTATTTATAAGTATTATTATTAATTATTAGGATTATTTTTATTAGTTTTAGTATTAGGATCATTAGGTCTAGATTATTTTGGGTTATTAGGCATTAGGCCCATTAGAAGAAAATCCCTAATTTATACATTATAAAGAGAGAAGATGTGGACAGTCAATAGGGGGACCGAAAAAATTGAAAAGAGGCGGCAGAAAACCTCTAACAGAGACCGAAAAAAACTTGAAACTAAGAGAAGAAGGAGAAGAATTCTAAGGCCGATTTAAGTCAAACTAGGCGTCGTGATCGATTCTGGGAAGCTTCCTGAACATAACTGCATAGCCATCAACGATTTGAACCGATTCAAACGTACCCGAGCGTTCACGTTTTGCCTCAATTTTTTTTAATTCGAGTTCAAGCATATACGCATCATAAATCGAATTTGGATACCTTTTTGTGTTTATAATATTGTTTACCGTCTTCCTGTGTCGTTTAATTCGAGTTTTAGTGCATGTTCCAAGAATTACCATGGCTAGGGTTAGAAGCTTTGATTTGGGGCTTTCAGGAACATACGAAATTGGACCGATTTAATGCTTCCATCATGTTCGGGACATAATTTCCAATCGAATCATATAATTATTTGATGTTTATATGTCTGTATTATGTGGGAGGGTTAATCACAGGGTTATAGCTACACTCCATAATCGTAGCGGAAGGTATTTGTAGGAAAAACAAAAAAGAGGAAGGAGATGCAGCATCCGTGCGTGTCCTCTTTTTTTTATATTTGGATTTTGTTCGTTTCTTTTATATATTAAGCATTGGAATCGTAAAATTAACAGCAAGGATATGATGTCCCATCAGTTGAGCGTGTGTGTTGATCTCTTGTACCTTATGGCGTGTGTTCGATCCGCGGGGTCGACACTATTTTTCCTTTATTTTCTTTGTAGTGTATGCCCAACGATCTAGTGCTCTTCAACAACACAGGCCCACCATGCGTCGTCGATTAGTACCATCGGATTTCCTGGGGATTTGATCAAACGCTCTAACGAGTGTAAGACTATCATGGACACCCAGAGACCAGTTGTTGCACCCCAAAATTTGCCCATTTATTTATATCCAATTGGATTTCATATCACATTCATATGCATACCTCATCTAGGTCCTCCATTCATATATCTATTCATTTCATTGCCATCATTCCAAGAAACTGATAAAAAAAAGTGGAAATTGAGAACGCTATGGTTAAAGGGAAAGTCAGGTCTGAAATTGATGTGTGAGACATTTCATTCACATCCTTCTGAAATCAGGGTTTAAATATTTACAAGTCAAAGCTTTGATAAAATATACAATCTCCAGATTCATCTGATCCTTCAAAACTAGGGTTTTTGACCAAAGTCGACCAGGTTGACTTTTTGGTCAAACATTTAATCTGGAATTGACTTTTTGAGTACAAAAATGCAAATGCTTGAAAAAATATTCACTGGAGTTTCTTTGGTTGAAAGTTGATTGAGAATTGTATCGGAAACGGATTAATCGGGAAATTCATCCGAAACTGGGAAAATCAGAAAAATTGACTTTTTGGTCAAAATCAGAGTCAACTGTCAAATATTGACTCATGGTGGAAAATCGGTCAAAGAAAAGTCAAAGGATGATTAAAATCAAGAAAATGTCAAAATTACCAAAAATGGAAGTTAGTTGAAAATGGAACTTGCCATAAATATAAAATTTCACACTTAGGATTTTTTTTAGAGGATTGGAAATTGATTAGGAAGCTGACTTCAGGGCTGGTTTACACGTGGATCTGAGCATAATTTCAGAAAAATTTCAACATCAAAAGTATTCCTTTCATAGCCCTCTCAAACTTTGCAGTTGAAGTTTTATTCATTCGAGGCCTAGAATTTGAGTTATAAGATCTGGAAGATTGAAGATTCAAACTGAATCAAGTCAAGCTGCCAGACAAGGTTTCTTGCCAGGATTTCGTTGGTTATTTCCCATTTGCTGAGTTCAATTGTTTGGATAACCCATACTTTGTGTGTGGCAATTCAAGTGATTGTCACTCTTGTAGAATTACACCCCGCCTTTTGGCCTGAGGGAACCATGTAGTTCTTATGTTCCGTAAATAACAATACCTCTTTCAAAGACCAGTGTTTACTGGCATCATCTAATAGAGTCTGGTCGTCGCCAGTCCTCTCTTTGTATTCACTTTTTGTGAGTCCCCTTACTGCCTTTTGCAAAAGGGATATCTCTTGCTTCTTGCAAGTTTGCCTTGGTTATTTTCCCGCATGCCGCGTGCATAATAGAGTGCGAATGAGGGTGGGCATTCAACCCATCTCATTTTTCAATCATTTGAAATCCATACTATGTGTGTGGCAAGTCGAATGATTGCCACCCTTGAAGGGTTACACCCCGCCTTTAGCCTGAGGGATCCATGCAATTCTTATGCTTCGCAAGCATCAATACCTTATTGAAAGCCCATTGTTTACTGGCATCCTCTGATTAATTCTAGTTGTCACTAGCCTTTCTTTCAGTCAAGCCCAATGGTTATTGGCATCGCCTTCAAAGCCCAATGTTTATTGGCATCATCTTCAAATTCAGTGTTCATGAACATCCCCAATAGAATCTAGTCATTGCTAGTCTTCTTCAGTCAAGTCCAATAATTATTGGCATCTCTTTCCTTAAAGTCCCATGGTTATGGGCATCCTTCAAATTCTGGTTGCCACCAGCGAAAGTCCTATGGTTATAGGCGTCCTTTGGTTGAGTCTAGTTGTTACTATCCTTTTCCGTAAAGTCCTGTTGTTACAGGCATCTTTCGGTTAGGTCTAATTGTTATTGGTCCTTTCTTTCAAAGTCTGGTTGTTACCAGCAAAAGTCCTGTTGTTACAGGCATCCTTTGGTCAGTTCTAGTTGTTACTAGTCTGTTCCTTTAAATTCCTGTTGTTACAGGCATCCTTTGGTTTGGTCTGATTGATTAGTCCTTTCCTTCAAAGTCTGGTTGTTACCAGCAAAAGTCCTGTGGTTACAGGCATCCTCCGGTTAGGTTTGATTGTTATTTGTGCTTTCCTTCAAAGTCCTGTAGTAACAGGCATTCTTTGGTCAGGTCTGATTGTTATTGGTCCTTTCCTTTCAAGTTCGATTGTTATCGGCAAGTCCAATGATTATTGGCATACCCTTTCAGATCCAGAGTCACCCTTCGGCTGTGTCTCTTTTCAAAGTCTAACTGAGGTTAGCAATCTTTTCCAGAATCTAACTAAGGTTAGCAGTTTGGTGGAGTCGTCTACGGATGGTTTCTTCCTTGTCGAGCCACGCTACGGTTGTGTCTCATTTTCAAAGTCTAACTAAGGTTAGCAACTTGTTAGAGTCGTCTACGGATGGTTTCTTCCTTGTGGAGCCACGCTACGGTTGTGTCTTCATTTTTCAAAGTCTAACTAAGGTTAGCAGTTTGATGGAGTCGTCTACGGATGGTTTCTTCCTTGTGGAGTCACGCTACGGTTGTGTCTTCTTTTTCAAAGTCTAACTAAGGTTAGCAGTTTGATGGAGTCGTCTACGGATGGTTTCTTCCTTGTGGAGTCACGCTACGGTTGTGTCTTCATTTTTCAAAGTCTAACTAAGGTTAACAGTTTGGTAGAGTCGTCTACGGATGGTTTCTTCCTTGTGGAGTCACGCTACGGTTGTGTCTTCTTTTTCAAAGTCTAACTAAGGTTAGCAATCTATTTAAGATCCACCTTCAGCTGGTATCTCTTGATAACACGCAACATTCTTTGCTGTACCACAGAATGCAAATTTTGATGGTACTTTTGGGGTATTCAATCCACTCGCACCTTAAATGTCCAAAACCCAAGATGTTTGTACATTCAGGTCCAAGAAGATTGAATAGGGGCAGCTGTTGCACCCCAAAATTTGCCCATTTATTTATATCCAATTGGATTTCATATCACATTCATATGCATACCTTATCTAGGTCCTCCATTCATATATCCATTCATTTCATTGCCATCATTCCAAGAAACTGATAAAAAAAAGTGGAAATTGAGAACGCTCTGATTAAAGGGAAAGTCAGGTCTGAAATTGATGTGTGAGACATTTCATTCACATCCTTCTGAAATCAGGGTTTGAATATTTACAAGTCAAAGCTTTGATAAAAGATACAGTCTCCAGATTCATCTGATCCTTCAAAACTAGGGTTTTTGACCAAAGTCGACCAGGTTGACTTTTTGGTCAAACATTTAATCAGGAATTGACTTTTTGAGTACAAAAATGCAAATGCTTGAAAAAATATTCACTGGAGTTTCTTTGGTTGAAAGTTGATTGAGAATTGTATCGGAAACGGATTAATCGGGAAATTCATCCGAAACTGGGAAAATCAGAAAAATTGACTTTTTGGTCAAAATCAGAGTCAACTGTCAAATATTGACTCATGGTGGAAAATCGGTCAAAGAAAAGTCAAAGGATGATTAAAATCAAGAAAATGTCAAAATTACCAAAAATGGAAGTTAGTTGAAAATGGAACTTGCCATAAATAGAAAATTTCACACTTAGGATTTTTTTTAGAGGATTGGAAATTGATTAGGAAGCTGACTTCAGGGCTGGTTTACACGTGGATCTGAGCATAATTTCAGAAAAATTTCAACATCAAAAGTATTCCTTTCATAGCCCTCTCAAACTTTGCAGTTGAAGTTTTATTCATTCGAGGCCTAGAATTTGAGTTATAAGATCTGGAAGATTGAAGATTCAAACTGAATCAAGTCAAGCTGCCAGACAAGGTTTCTTGCCAGCGCGAGCATTTAAACAAGCACGTGGCGTGCCATTTTCCAACCGAGTTCCAGAAAATCCTAGAGATCTTTTGAAGGCGTTCTTGGTACCATTCTACTCTACTCCATGTTCTCTATACAATGAGTCAAAAAACATTAACTTTGGTGGTATGGTTGATAATATATAGAGGCCTAAATTCAGGTTCAAGCAAAGTCACGTGTTGAACAAAATGAAGGCAGATTTCTGGGCACCAGCGTAGGCATTTTGCCAAACATGTGGTGTGCCACTTTTGAAGCTAATTCTATGAAATTAGGAACATCCATTTGGTTCAAGTTCAATATCAAAATGTTATCTACCATGTCCCGTATCCAAAGAGTTCGAGATCAAGGATTGTAGTCGTGTGGTTGTCAAGTTATAGGGTCTTGAAGTCACATGTCCGGAACTGTATCTGGCCATCACCATTGGCTAAGTCATGCCCAGCTCGCACCTTGCATAAAGATAGTGGTGCATCACATAATTCATGGCCACGTTTCTTGCATTTTTAGTCACCTTTTTGAAACACATTCATGAGCAATATTCTTCTCCCTCGCACCCGCGTCACATTGATCATAAGATTGAACTAACTAGTGAACAATGGTGGAGGCTATGTGCGTGCGAAATGGATGTCTTGAAGAAGTTTTATTGGCAAAGACACCAAGAAAATTGCTGCAGCAAGGCATGTGTGTAATTCTGTCATACCAAGCACATTCAAAGAGAGTCCACTACTAGCATCCACACTATAACTTCTATGTACAACCTCTATATAAGCTCCACACAATCTCACACCAAAGCATGCAATACTTGCACGTGAGGAAAGGAGAAATTATCCTCTACATTCGTAGCACACCACAGCTCCATGTAACCATCTCACCATATATAAACTCTAGCCTTCACAAATTCATAGAACACACTACACACTTCCATCTTCATCTTCACTCTCTTTTCTCTCCACTCCATTCTCTCTCATCTTTCTCTCCCAACAAACTTAACAAACTCGTAACAACTTTCTACCACCACCATAACTAACCTTCAACACCATCTTCATCTTCTTCACCACCATCTCAAGCCATACTCCATAATCATCATCACCTCCAAGCTTCGTTCTTCATCCATCATCTCTTTCATCACTTCCATGAGTCAACATCATCACCATTTTCGTTTCAACAAGCTTTGATCTCCTTCATCTTCTCTTCTCTTCACGCTCTCGTCTTCTGTTCTCAACAACCATGGCGAAGCTGAATCTTGAAGCTCCATAAATCATCACCAATCCTCACAACACTCTATAATCATCATCGTCGTTTCCGTCAACCGCACCAATGCCTCTTCGTTGATCTCCATCATCGCCACCTTCAAGTTTTAGCTCTGAATTGTCAAGATCTGAGTGTCAAGCTCCGCGAATTCTGAGGTCTCTTGGCTCTGTTTTGAAGTGCGGTCCTTATTATCGTCAAGGTTTGGAGGATGGTAAAGCGGCAAGCAGAGTTTTCTTTGTTTTGGTTCAAAAAAATTTCAGGTAAATAATCGAATCTTCACTTTGCATTCTAAGTGTACGTTTAACATCATCCGGTATTCCAAGCATGTATGGCATTTTGTGTGTAAATCTAATCTTGAGTCGTTACGGTTCATACTTGGATCTCCATGGATTTAAAACTGATTCTTGAACTCAGAAGGTGTATATGAACGTTATGGTGCCATTGTTATGCGTTTTCAAAAGCTTTCAATAGGTTAGGGCATAGATTTGTGGCTCACGTTTACCATGTTAGAGGTATTATAATTGAAAATGGAGGGCGGATTCGGTTTCAGTGCGCAAAACCGAGGGCAGCAATGTCTTTCGTTCTTAGTTTCAGTGAGAGTTCGTTTCCGTCGCCGCCGCCGGTGATGGATTGGTCCGTCGGAGAAGGTAAGTCCTTAGGGCTTTCATGGTAATTACTGTTCACGTGAGTTGCATGTGAGATGTGAGAGTGTAACGTTTTTGTTTCAGTGGAATGGTACGTGTAGCATGATGATTGGCTTAGGCTATATTTTGTCTCATTATACTTAAGTCCCAATGTACCAGTTGATATATGTTATTATGCCATGTTAGATGTCTTCTTCATGTATACCATATTATAAAAAAAAAAGTGTGGATGTAAATAAAAATAAAAAAGGTAAATGATTGGTTTGTTTGTACCTGGGCCACGTCTTAATAGTATTGGGCTTAGCGCCATTGTTTTCCACACCCTCTTAAATCAGGCCCGTTCACCTTTTACATAGATCCAGTTGATTGTTTTTTTTGCTAATGCACCCCCTGGGAGACAGATTTCTAGAATTTTGTTCATTTGATTTCCTTCTAACTTTTACTTCATGAACCAGTTTTAATTGAAATAAAAAATCAATAAAAATATGTTTTAGATACTTTTATATGTGTAGATAATTTTAGTTATTTTTTTAGATTTTTAGAAATTAGTTTACTATTTTTAATAAACCATTTCCTCACATGTGTTCATTTTACTTTTATGTTTAGTATGTTTTACAAAATAATTTGGTTAAATGCCTTAGGAGTAGAATTTAATTGCCATTTTTTGTGCGATACCAGTAGACTCCTATATCATGTTGTGTATAAAAAATAAAAGGTCAATTCCATGTTTTGATTAGATTTTCATTAGGTTTTTCCTACCCGATTAGTGTGTATTTCTAAATGGTTAATCATGTGAATTTGGTCCATAATTTGGCATGCATTTATGCAATATCCTTAGTTTCTTTTTGTATATGCTATTAGAGATGTTTAAAGGTGCTAAGACCTGAAGTAGAAATTTAAATCGTTTTTCTTCTCTTTTTACTTGAATTTCTTTTATGTACATAATTGCTTTGTTTAGTATTTTCTTGTAAATAATTTCACTTGATTGATATAATGATAGAATTTTATTACAATCTTAGTACACTTTCCTTTAGATTTTAGTTTAGACTAATAGGAATTAGAATAACAATTAGGCTAGAAAATAGGTTAGTCTCCCCTCTTTCATTCTTTTTCTTTTTACAACACTAAAACACTTAATAAATAGTTGAATAAATTCCCTTAAAAAATACAAAGAAAACACTTAAAAAACATTAATAAAAAAGAGAAAATCATTAAATAGGGGATGGAAGCTTGAATCTCCCTTGCTTAAGGGAATCATTCGAGTGCTTGGATCTCCCTTGCCTAAGGGAACCATCCGAGCGTAAGTTCCCAATTTCTAAAAAACACAAACCAAAGGGTAACTCGAATCTCCCTTGCTTAAGTGATCCATTCGAAACACCCAAACTCTCTTCTGTCTAGGATCTCTTTATCATAGAAAGCGATCTTTTACATCAACATACATCAGTCCGGATCAGAAGTATATTCTCTTCTACATTGGCAAAGGGATTGAAGTCAATATCTCCAACATTCTATTTCAACATTTGAAGACAAATATTGAAGAGTCTCGAGATGAAGAACGCAAGAAGTTTCCAGACTTCAAGAGGAATGCTACTCCTTTCTCCAGAATGATTTCAGACATTCTGATAGAAGGTGACATGTTGGAACCTCTAAGAACTGTTGGAACGCCCAGGTTCTTTAATGTCAGTCAAGGACATGTTCTGAATGCCTTTGATCTTCAAAGGATGTGGCTGATTGATAACTTCTGTACCAAGAATATTTCCAGATATTCTGACCAGAAGGGTTCCTGTTGAAGGCTTTGCTTCATTATTTAAAGAAGAGCTTAACAAGGTTGTTAAGCGTTATTTGACATCTTCTGTAAAAGCCCAATCTTCTGTTGATCCTCCTTGGATTCGAGGAAGGGTTCTTCCTTCTCTGGCTGAGTTGCAGAAGAAGGATCAGAAGAAGAAAGAAGCAAAACTAAAAAGAAAGGCTCTAGAAGAAGAAGCCAAGCAAGCTAAGAAGCAGAAGATCACCTATGATCCTTACAAGGTTAATACCCCAGAATTTCAAGAGAAGCGCATCAGGGATTCTCTCCGGGCCTTGAATGCTGCTCGTTCCTCTCAAAGTAAGCCTCCTCCTCCTTCTGAACCTCACAATACTTTCACCATCCCAAACACTATTCAACAACCTCCTTCCACCCTTATCTACAATCCACAACCAATACACTTTTGTCCCCCAACACCTTCTGATATTCCATCTTCATAAACCACATAATCTCCATTTTCTTTATCCCATCCTTTCCCAACCAGAGAACCCAATCCCTATTCTGTCTTTTATCCTGACTACCATTTCACTTTTGACCATCCTGAACCAACCACTGCTGTCGAAATTTCCTTGTTCAACCTAGCGTTCAGCAGGAGGATTGAAATTATGAGAGCTGCTCATGCATCCAAGATGGATCATGGTACTATGTGTGGTTTATAGAATCGTTTCAAAAGAGATTTTAAGAATGATGATATATACCTTTAGAAGAGATGTGTTGTTGATGCACCTGGATCTTCTGGTTACTGCTTGGAGTTTGATGATGGCAAGTACCGTCATCCAATCAGAAATTGGAGACCTCTTGAGGAGAAGAAGTCCATTGATGAGTTGGAAGATGAACCATGTCTGACTATGGTTGAATGGAAGCCTCAATTTCCAGTTCTGACTGGAGACTTCCAATGGCTATTCAACTGGCTAAGAATGATTCCTTCTACGGAAGCACCAACCATGGTTATTCCCAAAGTTGTCTACCCTTCAGAAGTTGCTGCTCCCATTCCTCCAAAGAATCTAGCTGAGATTCTTCAAGCTCTGGAGAATGAAGATTCTGTGATTCCTGATCCAGAATATGCTGAAGTTGTTTCTGAATCAGATTCAGATGTTGAGATGGAAGATGATGAGAATCATCCTTCTGAGGAAAGTCCTGTTCAGGAAAATCAAAATGATATTCTCACTCTGGATGCTGCTGCCGGTAATGCTATCCCTCTGAATGATATCCATGCATCTTCTTCTGCTGGGCCCTCAGTTCTGGTGAATATTATCAAGGCTCTTCAACAGAATCAAGATGTTCTTGCTTCTCGATTGGATAAGCATCATGTAGCACATGCTGAGTTCAGAGACTTCATTAAGGAGCAGAAAGAAAGCAATGCTGGGATTCATGACCTTCTGGCCAAGATAGTTTCCAAACTAGACTAGTCGTAGTCTTTTGTGTCTTAATTGTCTCTTTGTTTTTGCATCTGTTTCTATGCATCTTCTTCTGTATCTTCTGATAATTCTTCTGATGAAATCAATGAATATTATCTTCTTCCATATTGTTTGTTTTTCATCTTGAATCTTTTATGCTTTTTGATGTTATGACAAAAAGGGGGAGAAAATGTGATAAATGATTTGATTTATATTATTAGTTGCTGGGAGTAAGTCTCCACATTTCTAACAGAATTTGCAAGTTCTATGCTTGAGATATTTTTTGCAGGATTGAAGACATTCTGAAAAAGCTCAGCATGAGAAGCAAAGACATGGGGAAAAGAAATTCTATATAGAAACATGCTCATGGAATCTGAAGCAAGCTTAGTGCTGTGAAGCTTCAAGATTAGAAGCAAGAAGGAAGAATGTTCTGATATTCTCGTGGCAGAATATGCTCTAACACATTCTTATTCCTATATGTTCCGATGCATTTTTATGTGTTCTGATACACTATATGCTCTGAAACATATCTGATGTTCTGATTCATTCATGCTCTGATTTTTGTCGTTTAGTTTGTTCTGAAATATTACAGGATGTAGAGATGCTCTAATGATGCTCTAGTACATTCAACAATGTTCTGATACAATCTAGCATGCAATGACTCAAGAAGAAATTTAAAGCTCTGAAGTTGTCCTATGAAAGCAAGAAGCAGAAGCTCTGAATGTTCTGAAAATCTAAGCATATGTGAACGTCTTAACTGAAAGAGAAAATACTCAGGGAAGTCCTTTATTTATAAATTTCTTCCAGTATTTATTTCAGGGGGAGATTATTCATCTCAGGGGGAGATTGTTAATCTCAGGGGGAGACATATTCACACTATGTTTATATGCTTATGCTATAATTGTGTAATTGTCTTTAGCCGTCTGATATTTTGATTGCAAATTCATATCATTTATATATGTTTTTGTTATCATCAAAAAGGGGGAGATTGTTAGAACAAGATTTGTTCTGATCAATATTCTTAGTTTTATGATAACAATGTATATGAATTTTGCTTGAGACAATGTGGTACTCTAATTCTATGCAATTTCCATTTCAAGAAATATACAAAGAGTATGCACAAAATCAGCGCAAGAAGCACTGACTCGGAAGGTTCAAGTATGCAACATTAGAACATGCTCTCGCAAGACATCAGAAGATGGTCAAGCAGAATCAGAACATGGTTTATTGAAGCATCAGAAGAACTTGAGACCAGAAGCAGAAGCATTGAAGTTCTCATGGTATGACGCTAGAAGCACTTCATGGTCAGAAGACAAGAAGATGCTCTGCACCAAGCTGTTTGACTCTGATATATTCAAACGTTGTATCAGCAAAGATCAGATCAGAAGCAAGTACAAGATGGCAGGCTACGCTGACTGACAAAAGGAACGTTAGAAGCTATTAAAGGCAAAGTCAGTAAAAGCAGGAAAAGCAAGGCTCGAGGTAGTTGACAAAAGAGTGAAACATTAAATGCAATGCTGTACGGATCACGCAATGCATTAAATGCTCCCAACGGTCATCTTCTCAAACGCCTATAAATAGAAGTTCTGATGAGAAGCTGAAAACAACACTTTGCGCATACATACAGAAACACTGTCAAATTCAAAAGCTCTCAAAACTTCATCTTCGACCTCACTTTATTACTGTTGTAATATCTTAGTGAGATTAAGCTTAAACTTTAAGAGAAATATCACAATTGTGATTATAGCTTTTAAGAAGCATTGTAATACTCTTGTAAGATTCTGTTTACATTTATTTGTAAAGAACTAGAGAAGATCAAGTTGTGATCGGTTTCTCTAGAAAGACTTAGAGGGTATCTAAGCATTGTGTTCCTAGAGTGATCAGGTTGTGATCAGAATATTCTAGAAGACTTAGAGGGTTTATAAGTGGAAAACCATTGTAATCAAGTGTGATTAGTGGATTAAATCCTCAGGTGAGTAAAATCACTCTAAGGGGGTGGACTGGAGTAGTTTCATTAACAACGAACCAGGATAAAAATCATTGTGCAATTGTTTTTATCTTAAGAGTTTTTAAAGTACACTTATTCAAATCCCCCTTTCTAGGGGTGTTCAAAACCAAACCAACCCAATAGAAAACCGCAAACCAAACCAAACCAAACCGACACCGCAAAAAATTGCATTTGGTTCGGATTAGTTTGGGTCATTTTTTAACCAAACCGCACGGTTCGGTTCGGTTTGCGGTTTGTATTTTGTAAACCGAACCAAACCGAATCAAACCGCATTATGTTACAACCTAAATTTTACTTAATTCGCTTTCAACCCAAACTTAAACCTATTATACATTAGCCTTATGATTACGAACATTTTTCTCATCCTTACACATATAATTTCAGTACCGATCTTCTCAATTCTCTAATAACATTATCGCACATTCTTATCCACATACATCTTCCATCTTCTTCTATAATCTCTATTCTCTTATATTCTTTCTTTTTCACCTTCTCATTTTTATGTAAATGTTTTGTATTTCAGTTCCGTTTTCATCGCACATCTTCTTTAATCTCTCGACACTTTTTTATCACCTTCACTAATCTTTCGTCTCTTCTACTTTTTGTTTCATTATAATAATTTTTATATTATTTTATGTTGTTATTTTATGTCTAATATTCCACATTTGTCTAATTTAATTTTTACATATTAAATGAAAAATTGTTGTCAAAATATGACGAGTTTTGTTGTTATTTGATAGTGTATGAATGTCTAAATACAAAATTATGTTGTCATCTATATGTGTATGTATGGCTCAATAAAATATTTATAAAAAACCGAACCAACCGAACCGAACCAAACCGCATTAGTTTGGTTTGGTTTGGTTCGGATTTTTTTAAAAAGCCAACCGAACCAAACCAAACCGCACTATTTTTTCTCTTGCGGTTCGGATATTTTTTTCGTCCAAACCGCACCGCGAACACCCCTACCCCTTTCTAAGTGTTTTTCTATCCTTCAAATGTTATGACACTGATTGATGAGAGAGATCACCTTGTCTTTTAAAACTAATTACGTATTCAGAGTTTTTCCTTGATCGTGCACATCCCATTTGAGATGCTTACCTAAAGTAGAAACTAGGGATGTGGCACCAATGATTCATTCCTCAAGAACAGGTTAGAGTCCCTATGAAGTGGGTTAGAGTCCCATAGAGGAGAGGTTGACACCAAAGTGGGTTCGAGTGATATACGTTGAAAGAGACTTAAAGTGGGTTAAAGTCCCATACGAGTGACAGTTCTTGAAGTGGGTTTGAGTCCCATGGAGAACCCGATATCCACATGAAAGCTGAATCATTCAAACATCTGTGACTCGAGGCTTGCCCTAGATATATTCTGTTTTAGGGAAAGATGTTTGGTGAATCCGAATAGTGATTTATTGAGTTATGAGAACTCAAGTTACATGTCTCCATACAATGAGAATACCCCTTAGAAGTGTAAGTCTTAATTACGATGTGTGGGTCATACACAAGTAATAAAATTTGAATACTTGAGTTATAAATCAGTAATAGATCCCTTTAGAGCCGAGTGGACTCATAAGATAGAGTAAATAATTGAGATTATTATCTCACCCCACTATTATTGTTGTTTTTAGGTGTGTATATGCAGGTTAAAGGTAAAAAGAAGTTGTCTGATGATGTTTTGAAGGATTCTGATTATTGTGATCTTCCGCTATTGGATTTGTTCAATGGTAGATATTGCACTTGAATCTTAGTTTTTATTTAGGAAATATTGTATGTCATGTACCATATATAAGTTGTATTTTATTTTACGAACATATGTATAATGACGTCGCTAGGCACTTGTCTTGTATCAGTGCCAAATTAAAATATCATATAATATACTTTCTAGATGTATATTATACGGGTTGTTACAGTCATACTACCTGCCAATAATTCAAAGTCCCTAGAGAATTTATTGTAATGTCAATAAAATGTTACGAAAATTTTTCCATGTAAGATATTCTTTAAATTGTAAGAAAATTGATTCGGTGTATCTAGATTTTTGCCATGAACTAAGAAACCTTAAGTTTCAACTTCGAATTGATTAAATGAACCCTTTTGGTTATCTGAGTACTGGTCCATTAATTTTTAAAAATGAACTATAAATTTTTAAATTTTTTTTTTACTTGCTAAATATATATAGTATATTAGACATTCAAACCAATGCAACAAGAAATAAAAGGCTAAATATTTGAGAAAAATATAAAGAGATAACCCATCAACTCTAGAACTTGAGTTTATAAAATTTAATTACTAACATTGAAATAGTACAAAGAATGTTTAGATAATTTCACACTTTATTTTATAAATAGTCAATACATCTAACCCATCCACACATCAAACATAAGTAGGTGTATTAGGGGTTTCAGGGTTATGAATCGGATTTAGACCTGACGGGACATCATGTAAAATACGATCAAAATTAAAACGGTGCAATGAATGAGGGCGGCTACGATCATGACCTCCTTGAGGGGTTTCGGGGTTATGAAACGGATTTAGACCTGACGGGACATCATGTAAAATACGAACAAAATTACCACGGTGCAATG